>NW_011499848.1:930767-968253 GCF_000495115.2 Populus euphratica | reverse complement strand
GAAGAGCGTTTGCGTGAACTTAAAGAGGAGAAAGAGGATGTATGTGCAACCTTTTCTGCTCTTACTTTGATTCTGTTGCACATAGTCATTGCTTGGTTGGTGTTAGATTTGCTTTTGTCTCTTAATTGAGTCGAGTCGTTACCATTTTGTAAAAAAATTTCATGCTCTTGGTGATTCTTGATCTGCTGGTTGATAACTGCTAGTTGTATCGTGTCTCTTTGCTGTCACTTTGATGTTTTCATATGTAGTGTTATTTCTAAACTGTTGACATGTTTTTGAGCTTGTTGGCATTAAGTCATGAATAATGCAACTTCTTGATAGCAATAGAGATCTTAAATTCCCATACACGCGTTGGAGATGGGTTAGTTATGAGCTGGGGTTTTTTTTTTGATATAATGACAGTCATGCAATTATTCCGGAGTACCGGTTGCTCAAACACTATAAGCACCAGTCAAGAAACACATCAAGGTCTGAATTAATTTGCCTAGACGAACACGGAAAGGTTCTCTTATTAAGTTGCGCAGGTTATGTTAAGTCTACCGCTGGATTACCACAACTGCTACCGTGTAGATATAGAAAAGTTGTTATGGTTGTTAGAATATCACTAGGAGATCCATTATAGGAATGCTGCGTCTCAATTAATTGGCTCAGGCTTCGATGCCTTGAAGGGAGAGATTTAGAATATGGCTGTATGTTTCCTCAACTTATTGGGTGAATTGAGTTTGGGACTGCAGTCCTGTTTATGAAAGAACTTTAACAACTTGATATGTACTTCATTGTGTTTGATACACCTACAACAAGAATTTTATGAATCCAATGGTGACAACTAAACTCTACCTGCCTGGCTCTGGTGCAGAGAAGTTGAGTTCATTACCCCTCACTATCCAGGCATTATTATGATTTGGAAGTTTGGCTGCAAAGTGGCTTGATGTTTGGTGATATTAATATTCTTCTATCCTAGATGTCATTGCTAAATTGAGGAAGGTTGAGGAGGTTTTAAGTTTGTACTAGAGACAGGTTGCTTGTGGGTGGAAAACTGACACTATTACGGTTCTGGTATAAACAGATATTTGTTGAAGCTAGGGAATATGATGGCATTTGCAATCAGGTACTTCTGCTGAGAATGAAATGTCTGTATGCGCAGCCTATTAAGGTTACATTCAGTACAATTTAGATGCAATGGGCCAATTAGAAAACAAGTACGTTCTGTTCAACAGCATTATTCAAACTCGCTTCCATTTGCTTTGCCAACCATCATTGACAAATCAGACTGTCTGTATCTTTTATATGAGAAATGAACTGAAAGAGAAGCTTCAAATTTCGTTTTACTTGTGCTTAATGTCTTTGAACAAAAGAAGTTTCTCCTCTTGATTTTACCTCCGCTTTGGAATAAACAAAAGTTTTCTATGAGATTTATGGGTCATGGACCTGTTAGATGATTGACTTATTTTTCATCACCTGAGAGATAAATCGGGCAAGTGGCAGTGGAAGTGATGTTTCTGGAGCTGGGTTCTTGGGTTACTACGGGAATTGTGATTTTGATAATAGTAGTTTGTGACTGGCCAGGTTTGAGATTGACTTTTAGGAATCACAAAACTTGAAATGTAAACAGTTTTCGGTTTCCTCAGAACTGGTAATATGGAACCAATCACCCCCTTGGCTCTTCTGTTTCATCTTCATTGCTTCATGCCCAGCTTAATTATTTAAGTGTTAGCTTACTGTACTGGTGTGTTTCAAGACTTAGCATACTGTAAATTGTTAGGTACACATGTTAATATAGTTTTGCGTTGATCATATTACTTTAATTATTAAACTTATATGTTTCTGTTGATAGGAAACATGCTCAGCCATTTGGCGAGTCATCTGCTAAGATTGTATTTTTTTCTTGTTTTAAAGGTTACCAAGAAGAGTGACTTGAGTGATTTTTATTTCAACATCGGAAAAAATGCTGCACTTGTTGCAAAAGACATAGCGGCCAAGAAGCAAGGGAAACAAGAGAAGCAAGCTGAATTTAGGAAGCTGGAGAACCTGGATGATCCAGTCGCTGGCGAAACATCTGACAAAAATCATGCATTTTCAGGCCCAAAGTTCGTGTTGAAGTCTTCCAGTGTGAAAGAGGCACATCTGAATGAAACTTCCCCTCCAAGAAGTTCTGAGCCCTTGGATCCTAAGCCAGTATCTGATAAACCAGTTTCAGGCACTTCAATTCTGAAGGAAAAACTCCAGCTGAACAATCATCGGTCAGTCAACCAAATCACGATCATCATAAAAGAAATCAAGATGCACTAGCTGCTGCTAAAGAACGGTTTTGGCACGGAAGAAAGCGAAGATACCAGTGAATCCTCTGTTGCATACTTGGGTATGTAATGCGATTGAGATGTAAGCCAAAATCTCTTCAAAATCTGGAAAAAGCGTGTGCCATTCACAGAAATTTATTAAAAGTTGCTCAATAACCTAGAGATGAAGAAGTCAACTCGGGTGGGAGCAGCCAACGAAGTGCAACTTGTCTGGTTTCAACTCAAAGCCAAAGACATGCGGATAGAAAGGCAATAACATTCATGTGCTAAGATGGAGCGTGTGCCCATTGCCAAAGATTTAGAGACAGACAAGAGGGCTTTATGGTTTCTAGGCCTCCCTCAATCCACACGAAAAGTAAACTACACGTTCATGTGCAATCAGCACCCATCCAATTCCTTCTGTCGGGACCTCAAAACCCCACCGGAGTTGACTTCTTCGTTGGCTGCTCCCACCGGATCGAGTTCTCTAACGATAAGAGATGAATTCATTTTTCAAACAATCTTGTTAGTAAATCTCAATGCACCTATTTGATGTATCTATTTTCTTAGAGTGCTAGCCTCAGGTTTCACGAATCGTCTTGATCAGCCGAACCACCTCCTGGGTGTTAAAGTGTGTTTCTCTGAATCGCAAGCTTATTCTTTGCCTTGCCATTTAGCATCCAGATGGCTTTTCTCTCTCTCCCTCTTTAAGGACATGCACATTGACAGCTGTGATGTGATGAACCATTGAAGCAAGCAGAGTCCCAAATTTCATCACCCCGAACCTTACTGTCACTGTCCCGTAACGTCTCCTTATCAACCACGTTAAACAGCCATGGTTTCTGTGTCTTCTTCTTTGCTCTATTGTCTATCTCTATCAACCACGTTAAACAGCCATGGTTTCTGTGTCTTCTTCTTTGCTCTATTGTCTATCTCTATCAACCACGTTAAACAGCCATGGTTTCTGTGTCTTCTTCTTTGCTCTATTGTCTATCTCTATCAACCACGTTAAACAGCCATGGTTTCTGTGTCTTCTTCTTTGCTCTAATATTGTCTATCTCTTTTCTCTATAAAATTTCCACTCATTTCTTCTTTTCTTCTTCTTCTTTCATAACAATCCCATTACGACATTCCCAAACAAGCCAAAAGCTAAACCACCTTGTCACAACCTCCCCAGCAAGACCCCTCCACCTAGATAATCCCCAAACTACCCCTACAACAAACACCTCATAGCTATGGTGGTAGCTACTCGATTTCTCTTAGCTTTAGCCTATCACCTCAAACCCTCTCTTTCATATCATGGATACTGGCAGTGACATTGTCTGGTTCCCTTGCACCTCTCACTACCTTTGCAAGAACTGCTCTTTCTCCTCCCCTTCCTCAAGAATCCAACCTTTTATCCCTAAACAGTCCTCATCTTCCAAGCTTCCTGGATGCAAAAACCCTAAATGCTCTTGGATCCACCACACAAACATACGCTGTGATCAAGACTGTAGTGTTAGAACTAACACGAACTCCTGCCTCAACCAAACTTTTCCACCTTATATAATCTTCTGGAGGCATTGCACTGTCAGAAACTCTCCATCTCCACAATCTAACCAGACTCAACTTCCACGTCCGGTGCTCCGTTTTCTCTTCCCGGCCGCCAGCCCGCGGGATTTGGACGTGGACTATCATCTTTAGCAAAGCCAACTTGGTCTTCGCAAGTTCTTTTACTGTCTGCTCTCTCATAGATTCGATGATGACACCAAAAAAAGCAGCTCTTTAGTTCTTGATTAAGAACTGTTAGATCCTGACGACGAAAAAACCAATGCCTCGGTGTCCACTCTATTTGTGAAAAACCCTAAATTAAGTTGAAGAGAAAAGTGGTTTCTCACTTTACTACTATTTGGGTCTCCGGTTGGATCACCGTCGGAGGCCACCACGTGAAGGTACTGTACAAGTTCTTGTTGCCAGTGTCATATTACATGAGATCATGTTTAATTTTTTTATTAATCAGTATAAATAATAAAATTTAAACTCATTATCATTTAATCAATAAAATTATAATATTATATTAAATAATTATCTTAACTCAAAATTTTAAGTTTTTAAATTAAATTTTAAAAATAATTTTTAGATTTCTGAGGCTTTTGAGCCATTAAGTGATGATTTTAATAAATAAAAATTGAGTAAACAAAAAAAAAGATTTCATTGGAATTAATGGAAAAGTAATTTAATAAAAATAAAAATAAAAAATCCCTCCGTATGGGCCGGGTCTTCGCTTGTTTATTTTGGACTTTATATATGAAGAGCAAAACCAAACAGAACCTTCTTCGCAGACTCGAAAGTTAAAACTCACTTTTCCCTGCTTCATTTCTCTGCCCACAAGGCCTGGCACACTGCAAGAATTCAAGGTAAGCCAAGTCCTGCCTTTTAAAGCTCTCATTTTTGGGTTTTTTTCCTCTCTATTTGCTCATATCTTCCATGCTCATATCTTCGGTGGTGATGAATTGGTTATTTGGTTGCTATCTGTTTTGATTATATTTAAAAGGAAAGCTCAATTTGAATGGAATTGTGTTGTGTTTGTTTCCTTTCTTGCATATTTTAGGTGAGATTTATCATGGGTTTTGTTTGATGAAAACAAAAATTTTGTTAGTATCATGACTTGGTGAAATTATGTCTGCACCAAATAGTCTTTGATAGTGTTGATGAGGAAACCTTTTGCAGTTTTAAGAGTTCTCTGTGTCGCATTTTTTAGAATTTTTCTGAAGAATAAAATAAGGAAAGTTGGTGCTTTGTGTCAGAATTATTGGTCAATGGACTTGCAAATTTTGTAATGGTGGTGTGCAAAACTTTTGCAATTTTAAATGCTAATCCTTGTACTAGCAGGATTTGATAGTTGTCCTAGCATTGCTGTAGTGGTTGCTGATGTATTGAGAGATTATATGCCAAAAAAGCAAGAGAGGTTCAACACAATTATTGATCAACTCGGGCCCAACTTATTATTAGTTTCATTAGTCTTGTTTCCAAAGCTGTTACATTCTTTGACCATAAGATGTTATGCATGCATCAGATTTTAGAAACAAAACATATCTAGGCACCATTCATGTTTGGTTTTTTGACATAACTTTCCTGACAAACAACGTCACGTGTGCATGATGGTTGACTAGATCTTGAATCTTTGCACACACAATTCTTTGGCATGCTACTTGCACCCAAGTTTGATAAAAAATCAACTAAGCATTGCTGCCTGCTGTTGTTTCCACATGTTCCGGGAAATGTGGCTTGCTAAGGGCACCATTGTAGTTGACCTGCATTTTGAAAGAAAGAAAGACACATATTCATTATTTTTGCAAATAGTTGACCTGCATTTTGAAAGAAAGAAAGAAAGGCACATATTCATTATTTTTGCAAATAAAAATTCAACTGTAAAATGTTAATTATTCAATACTTCATGATATTTGATTTCATTTTGTTAGTTGCATGTAAATGAGACTTTGTTGATAGATTTGAAAAAATATCTACCTTGAGCCGGAGTGAAGAGACTAAATAATGTATACCTTGAGCCGGAGTGAAGAGACTAAATAGTGTAACACAAGAAATCAAGAGAAACACAATTGGCTTCATCATCTTTGATTCTATTATTTAAACTCTCACTTATCTGATGTTACAAAGCTAGAGTGTATTTCAAGTTCATGCATGCAGCCTCAATTTATATTTGTCCACCTGTGTCAAATTTAGCAATATAGATTTTTTTCAGTTTTTTGGGTTGCCTGAATGGAGACAAAATATCTACTTAGCTAATGTGGGAAATTTAAATTTGGCACATGTGTGGACAATTATAAATTCGGGTTGCATGCATGAACTTGAAATAAATTTGAATCTTGTTGGATTGATGCTTTAAAAACTTATTAGTTGTCCTCATATATACAAGGAAATAGGTAAGAGCCTAATCTAGTGTTTGTTTTTGGATGATATTTGTATATACATAATGCTTTAGACTTAGTGGGAATAAATTTTAGCTTCTATATTTATAAAATCAACAGAATTGAACCTGTAAGGTATAATTAGAGGGAAAAAAAGAATAGAGAACAGAGGACCTAAATTTTCACCACATTATAAAACGTCAAAGACTATTGTGTTGGTTCAGGAAGACAATGGTCAATCTCTAATGTGTTTTGTTTGGTTCAAATCAACTCTCATCAATTTAAATTCCATTTTTACTGTGCTTCATCTTAAATATTTTCTCCATGCAACATTTGGGCTAATTTTTAGATTAGACTAGAATTTGGTGTATAGATGAGATATTCTTTCTTATCAGCTTTTCCTATGTTTCCAAATTGAAAATTGATCCTGACTGGTAGAAAACTGTCATTTTTTACATGACTGGCCTTAACAAATTTCCTAGCCTTGAATATCTGCTGTGGAATTTTGCTGTGCCACACCCAGTTCTCGTTTTCACAAATTGTCATTTAATGAACTCTATCTGGGGCTTCAAATAAATCACAACCATTTAACTATAGTTTAAAATTCTTTTCCCTTCATTCTGGCATGTTTTAGGCAAAGGGAATTTGAGCCATGTACAATTTGTGTATGGCTCGATACTCGATTTTGAAACTTTAGATACTCAGTTGCCTTTTTTCAATGGATGGTTTCCTACCTGTAAACAAGGACATGGCAGATATTATGTCTAGTTAAGAAATAAAAAATGTCCAAGAATCTAGATGGTGCAGGCTGAGAATGGAATCCATTCTTAAGCAGGCTGCATAGCCTTGTGACACTGTTGAGGGACACTATTGTGGCATGAACCATGTCAAATAAGATAAACTCTTTTTCATGTTCCAAGTTTGTTGGTGAGTCTGGTTTGCTATTCTGGTTTTGTCAGTAACTTTTTTGTAGCTTTGAATACCACCAAAGATGCTTAGTTATGTTTTACTAGTGGGTATCACCAATCCCTTCCGGTTTACTTCCTCCTCCTGTCTGCGGACTATATTTCAAGTTCGATTCTTATCCTCAACTCTTTTATTCCATGGAATTTTGAATTGGTGATCATTGGTTACAAAAAAATTTCCCAGTGCATAGCGATTGACATTATCATAAATTTGTGGCTTCCTCTCAGCCATCAAGATGTTGAGTGTCTCTGTATTTGGTTTAGGATTTCTTTTGATTTTAGCATGGCATGCAGCAGTGGCAGTGCTTTCAATGTTTATCTTTGATTGGGATAGATCTTTCTGCACAATATCTATACTAACTCCAACTTTCTCAGGCACAAATTGTCCAAGAACTTTCTCATAAAATTAATTTTAAGTAAATTGCTAAATCCTGATCAACCACCACTTTCTGCATTGTTAAAATTATGTGAGACTTTGTGGATGCAACAAAATTACACATCCCAAACTCTAGATAAAATTTATAATATCTATTCCTTCAATTCTGTGTCTTCATTTCTTCTATGATTTACTGCAGCTGCGTACTATCTTTTCCCCTTTCTGAAGCTGGTCAAGCATGGGAAACAAACCTGTTAAGCAAGAAAGAGAAGCTGTGTCTCCATTGGCACCAAACAGGCCAGAGTTTCTCTTAAAAATCGTGCCACCATTGGACCATGCTTATGTTCGGTGGCTTGCTCGTGATCTTGAGAGGATTCATGGCTTCACTCCAAGAAATTGCCGTGCAGTGACGCCACCAGATCATTATGTTGAATGCATGCAATCACGTGGTTGGTTGGATGTGAACTTGGATGATCCTGATCTGGCTCATTTGTTTCCAAGTAAATAATCGTGTAATCGAGGCAGGTGGTGATCCTCTTACTAGAAGTGTAATTAGGGAAATTGAATTTCTAATCTTTGCTGGAAAGTTGAACATGAGAGGTGGGCTGTTTATCCAATCATCATCATCATCATTTTGCTGCAAATGTGTTGCAAGAACTTCAGATAATTTGTAATATCCGAAATCCCTAGAGGGACAAGAAACTCTTTAGATAATCCGTTATGCTTCCTGGTGTAGATGCTTCCTGGTGTAGATATTGGTGCATTTCCAATGTCAGGAAGCAGAGTTGACGAAAGTAACAGGAAATGTGTCGTGATAATTTGCTTCTAAACAGACTTGAAAAAGGTTAGCGGGAAACGTCTGTCTTGTGATGTTTTGCCTCTACCAGAGTTGACGAAGGTTAGCAGGAAATGTTTCCCTAGGAGTACCACAGTAAATGGGAATGCTTTGTGCAATGGTAGGTCTAGCATACTTCTGATGTCTGATTTATTAATTTTGATAAGAAAAGAAAAGAAAATCTTGATGGGTCTCGTGGCACGCGACAACTGGATTGTTATCAATGTCCAACGGCTCCTAATTTTCTTATAGTTTAAATTTAAAAAACAAGTCTTGTTCTTGCTAGAATTATTAAATCCCGCTCACCCACCACTATATTTTCTAGTTTAAACTGAATTTTAAATTAAACCAAGTAAAAATTAATTTTATTAACCAAATTAATTTAAGTTAATCCTTGTAATTGTGTTAAGAGCAATAACTTTACTACCTTGAATATTGGGAATGGTAAATTGTATTAATTCTATAATTAGTTGATCTTTTTAGTTTAAAAAACTTAATATAAAACCCCTCAATAACTCAGATGAAGGCATTACAAACATGCGATTTTAAAACTACTGATTTGAAAAAACGTATAGAATACAGGGGCTAAGTTATAACTTACTCACCACTATGTGGTCCCGATCCACAACTGTAATAGTAATACAGGGGCTAAGTTATAACTTACTCACTACTATGTGGTCCCGATCCAAAACTGTAATGTTCACCATCATCATCAGCTCCTAAAACCCTACACCCAGGCAGGCACATACATATCTGAACTGGCTAAAACCCTACCCGTCATATGCTCACTTCATTTTGTGCAAAACCCACAAACACCTCCCCCCGCCCCCCCCAAAAAAAAAAAATTCAATCTTGACATGAAAATTCAGTCCCCCCAGTTGATCAGAACATGATAAAAAGGAGACCTTTTTGTCACGCTCTGTACTTCAAACCCAAAAAAGGGACAATCACTTCAACCTGTGCTGTCTCTTTAGACCCCCATCCAATCCCAAATGACCACACGTCCCTTTGCCAATCCTTAGTTCATGACCTTCTTCGCCGCGGTCTGTTGTCCTCTGCACAGCAAGTTGTTCAGAGATTCATTGCCAGCTCTCCAACAGTCCATGATGCAATCTCCGCTGTTGAGTTTGCCTCCGCGAGTGGCATGGACCTTGGCCCTGGAATTCCTGGTGAGCTTATTAGGAAATTGGTTGACTTGGGTCATCCTTTATCGGCGCATGAGTTTTATCATGATCGTGTGGTTGCTAGAGGTATTGAGCCGGACTCGAATATTGTTAATTCTCTGGTTATTTGTTTGGCTAAGTTAGGGAAATTAGATGATGCCGTAACGCTTTTTGATAGACATATTGGTAGTGGTGATTGTGTGGTTAGTAATGCTGCTTGTAGCACGATTCTTAGAGGGTTTTACGAGCAAGATAAGTTTGTGGAGGCATTTGATTATTTTGTTAGGATCAGTGATGCTAATGTGAAATTGGGTATGTGGGCTTACAATGTTTTGATTGATGGATTGTGTCAACAAGGGTACGTGGGTGAAGCGATAGAAGTGTTAGATATAATGTGCAGAATAACTGGGTTGCCGCCTACTCTGCATATGCTCAAGACATTATTTTATGGGCTTTGCAAGAGAGGGTGGTCCATCGAGGCAGAGTGGATTTTTGAAGAGATGGAGGCACAAGGTTTCTTTGTGGATAAGGTGATGTATACTTCGCTGATGAATGCTTATGGTAAGGATAAGAAGATGAAGATGGCAATGAGGGTTTATTTTAGGATGCTGAAGAATGGTTATGACCCGGATATTTGTACTTGTAATACTTTGATTTATGGATTTTCAAAGATGGGTTTGTTTGATAAAGCGTGGGTGTTGTACAACCTGATGAATGACCTGGGGCTTCAGCCTAATGAGGTCACTTATAGTATAATGATTCATAATTATTGCAAGAAAGGGAAGTTGGATTGTGCTATGTCGCTTTTGAATAGCATGGCTCCCTGCAATTTGACTCCTTGTGTGCATTGTTATACGCCTATAATGGTCACTCTTTATAAGCTGAATAGGTGTTTGGAAGTTGATGAATGGTGTGAAAGAATGCTGGAAAGTGGAATTGTTCCGGACCATGTTCTGTTTTTTGTACTCATGAAGAATAAGCCTAAGGGGCTTGGGTTTGAGCTTCAACTCTGTTTGTTGATGTTGCAGGCAATTGCCAAGAACGGGTGTGGGTTGGACTGTTCTTCACTCTCAAATTCTGATAAGATAAATTCCACTCTGGCTTTGGAGCAAGAAATTGAGCTACTTCTGAGAGAAATTGCAAGACGTGACTTGAATCTATGTAATGTGGCTGGTGGTATCTATGTTAGTGCCTTGTGTGAAGGTGGAAAGACAGAAGCTGCATTGGATTGCTTGGAAAATATGGTAAATGCAGGATGTGTTCCTTTGCTTTTCACTTTCAATTCTCTGATCAAACGTCTATTCCAGGACGGGCTTTCCGAGGATGTCAAGTCTCTGATTGAAATTATGCAAAACTGGGGCATATCTCCAAACTTGGAAACTTATCTGATAATGGTAAATCAATACTGTAAACAAGAGGATCTGGCATTGGCTTTTGGTATGTTGGAGCAGATGGAGGAAATGGGTCTGAAACCTAATGTAGCTATCTATGACTGCATTATTGCTTGTCTAAGCCAACAGAGGAGAATCTCTGAAGCCGAAACTCTTTTCTGCAGGATGCTTGAGAATGGTGTGGATCCTGATGAAGTTGCCTATATGACAATGATCAATGCTTATGCTAGGAATGGAAAAGGTGTTAAAGCCCTTCATTTGTTTGAGATGATGATAAAGAATGCCATTCAGCCAAGTTCTTATTCTGACACTGCACTGGTAGCGGGTTAGTGAAGAGAAAAAATGACTATTGAGGGGTGCGTTTATCTTGAAAAAATGTTGGCAGAGGGTTTTGTGCCAAATATTGTCTTGTATACCTTTTTACAAATCATTTTTCGAAGATGGGAGAGTTTAAATATGCCTTCAGACTAAGTGATTTGATGTTTAGAAGTCAGATCGAAGCTGACCCTGTCTTGCACATTGCTTGGATTAGTGGTGTTTGCAGAAATATCTTTGGCAACAAGAAAAGATGGTACATGACAAACAGAATGTCTACAAGGGCTAGAAAACTGCTATTTAATTTGCTCCATCAAAAAGTTTCCTTGCCTGGAGAAGATGTTTTTAGTGTTTCTGCTTGTTCTTCTAGGGAATGAAAGACTTAGCATTGAAGCTCATGCAGAAAATAAAAGAACAGGGTTTATGCCCAACCTTTTACCTCTATAATGTCACTGTCTCCGGATTTTGCTGGGTAGATTTGATAGAGGATGCTTTCCATCAACTTAGACTGATGCAAGAGGAGGGTCTACTTCCAAATGAAGTGACTTTCACAATTCTCATTGGTGCACATGGCAGGGCTGGTGAAATTGATCGGGGTATTGGATTGTTTAATAGGATGAATGCAGATGGTTGCAGCACCCCTGACAGATGTACATACAACACTTTACTGAAATCACTTTGCAGGTCTGGTAGAGAATTAGATGCTTTATCTCTTGTGCATACAACGAGCAAGAGGGGCTTCTTTCCAAACAGGCTGGCTTATGAAAAATCACACCATTATTTTTGTGCTTGTCACATGAGCATTCCTGCCTTCAGGATATTTGAAGAAATGGTTGCTTGCAATCTTGTGCCTTGCCTGTATAGATGGAACTTGCTGCTTTATATCTTATGTGAAGAAAAGAAACTCCGCGAAGCTTATAGGGTGTGTGATGTGATGTTTGAGAGAGGATTTCTACCCGACGAGTCAGTAATGAGGTTTCTAGTTGAAACATCTGATAAACACCCCCTGCTTCTTGTGAACCATGTTCTGAACAGATAGGAACTGCCCACTCTTTCTCAGTAGAACTCGACTTTCACCAGTCTCTCACAAGTCTGCAGAAATACTCGTTATGGCTCTGCTTGCTTTGATCCACATTGCTCAGTTTTCAAGTTTCTGTTTGCAGGAGATACCACTGTCTTCTATGAAATCACAATCTCTTACAGCAGTGCCTGCTCTCTGGGAGTTCACCATCAGGTTTTCTTTTATCCTTCCTTCTTCCTGTAGACTCGACCTCCTTCTCTCTGGGTCATGCACTGACTGGTAGAATATTTATAAAGTTACCTTTTTGTTGAATATGATGATGGTTTCCTTGGATCTTTCTTTCCTTTTTGCCTGCCTTATTTATTCCATCCCTCACCTCCTTTTTTTGCTTTATGTCATCATATACAGTGTGGCACTTGGAATCTCTTGCAATTCAAAATTACAACAAATCTTTAAGATGAAAAAAAAATAAAATTGAAATTCTCTTTAAAATTATTTTTAAAACATTTTTATATCTTCATTGATGTATTCAACCATGTTAATGTATCTTAGAACACTAAATACAGCAACTTAAATTTAAATGAGTGTTTGTAATTATAATTATGGTTGTTTTTAAAAATATTTTTATTTAGAAATATATTAAAATAATAATTTTTATTTTTTAAAAATTATGATATGAATATATTAAAATAATTTAAAAATACTTAAAATATATTAATTTAAAAAAATAAAAAATATTTTTTAAAATATTTTTAAAACACAAAAATAAATCATACTTATAAATAAAAAAATTGAAATTCCTCGTCTTCTTTGCCATAATTTCTTTGTCGTGGTCTGTATCACATAGCTAAAAGTCAAAAGCTTGGGCACATAAGGACAACCATTTAGGCTGACAAAATTAGTCTAAAGTAGTCCTCAATCAATTTTCATATGACTGGTAGGAATTGGGCCAAAATGACAATAATGGGTTAAAAGTAGGGTCCAAAAGAAATTGCAAGTAGGGCCCCAAATAACAAGAAAAGAGCCGTGTAAACTGTTGCCCTAAGAAAGTGGGGGGGAAAGCGCACCGAAGTGGGGAGGGGGGTAGGCTTGGGGTTAGGATTATGGCGCGCCAAAAGATCGCAACTTTCTCTTCAGAAAAGGTGAGCAATCGCCGATTCTAACCTAACCACCCCTTCTCTTTTCTTTTTTTCTTTTATATATATATATATATATAATCTTTTTTTTTTCATGATAATTGAGCAGATTTATTGTTTTTTTGGGGTTTTTAAGAGTAAATGATTATTTAAATCCTTGTATCTTTAGAGAACATGCAATTTAATCTCTTTAGTTTTAAAAATAATTAATTTAACTTTTGATAATATTTGAGTTTTAGGTAAGTGATAAACAAATATAGAAAAAATTAATGATATTACAAAATTAATATCACCAGGCTTATTAGGTTGTGAAATGCATTATTGTAGAACCTAGTCTCATCTAACAGGTTAATTCGAGACTCGGGTGACTCAATACTTCAGCTAGGCTTTACAAAGTTAAAAACACAAGGTTATGATTGATTCATTTAAATGAGTGACTCAGAGAAACCTGCATGAGATCCAAAACTTTTTTTATAAACCTTTTATGATTTTGATTTTGGGATACAAATCTCAACTTTCTAAAAAACACGTAGCCACCATGCTTAAATTCTCAACATGTTGTCTCTCTCTCTCTATATATATATATATTTTGTAATTTGGGGTATTATTCTCATCAATACCTTTAAAATAACTCTTTTTAATCCTTAAATTAATTCATTGGCAATGAAAAGTCTTGCCTCGACTTTTCCTCTGTATTATGTGAGGGGAACAAGCTACTAGATCATTTATGGCACTAATGTCTATGAAAATACATTATTTGATGATTCAAGGGTTTAAATATTAGTGTTGTAGTTGTAGTAGGTTTTGTGGTTGTGGTTTTTTATGTGATTTTTGATGGGTTAATTTTGAAAAGAAAATGATGTGATTATAGACAATGAAGATGAAAGTTGTGGTGCATAAAGATCAAATGGCAAGTCTTTTGGAGTGTAAACTTCATGTTTGATTTGTCTTGAAATGTTACCAATAATGGGTATTGATCATGGGCTAAGCTTCAATGCGAACACAATTTCATGTGGGCATGCTACAAAGTTTGGATTTTTATTTATTTTTTATGGTGTTTTTTGGTTTTGAATTGAAAATTTGAAATCTAGGTGTAATGTTGTTTTAATTATGGTTATGTAGGTAGTTTTTGGATGTTTGTGCATTTTGTGTTTGGATTTTAAATTATTAGTTGAACATGTCGTGTAGCTTTTTATTATATAGCATATAGAATTATAAGTGATTTTTTTAAACATGTTATTTAATAATATATATTATGGTTAAATTTTTAGTTTTTAGGGTTAATATAGGTTAATCTAGATCAATTCTAATAATATATATTATGGTTATTTAATAATATAAGTTAATCTAGATCAATTCTCTTGACCCGTGACCCAATATTATTTTCTCGGGTCTTTAATAGCTATGATAAATGAATGTGAAAACATGGGGATTAATTGATTATGTTTTAAACAGGACTAAATCGTTTATCTGTTAAACAAGGGGGACTGAGTTGTGGTTTACATTTATCAAACAGGGACACCTGGCCCACTACACAAGTTATGCTCTCAATGCCATCTGCACGTCAGATACCCAGTCAAAATGCTAAATCCAATAACAATAATAATAATAACAATAACTTTTTTTTTTTATATAATAAAAAAATATTTTTGGAGTAACATCTTATTAAAATTTTTAGAAATAAGAATATTTTCAAAGCAAAACATTTATTTTTTATTATTTAGAATATATTTGTTTTTATGCTTTGAGAGTATTTTAAAAAATTAATTTTTTTATTTTAAATTAATATTTTATTGATGTTTTTAGATAATTTTAATGTATTAAAATTAAAAATATTTTTTATAAAATAAAAATATTATTTTAATATATTTTTAAATAAAAAATATATTAAAAAATAATCACTACCACATTTTTAAATTATTTTAATAAAATTAGTCAAAGTTCTAATGAGTTTCAAACGTTTAGATTATTGCCTGGCAAAAATATAAATAAAAAATATACAAGATTCTACGATTATGTATTTTTACTATTTTTATAATATCAACTAATAAAAAAATCAAATTAAATATAAATTATTTTTATTCCTTTGGATGATGGGATCCAATCCCTGGCTTTTCTAGATTCTGTGAAGGGTGCACCTGCTCAAAGCATTGGTGTAGTTACCATACAGTGAGATCAAAATACGACAATGACAAATGAACTTTCCTCCGCCTCCTCCTCCCCTCCTCCTCCTTTTCATTTTTTATTTTTTATTTTTTTTATTTTTGACAAATTGCACTTTCCTTTTTCTATTATTAGGAAAAAGAATAATATGATATATTTGATCTCTAATATATGATATAATTATTTGAAACCTTGTACAGTCCCATTTCTTCGAAATAGGATTCCTTGTATAAAATAATTTAAAATAATATGATATATTCGGAGTAGTTTAATAAAAATAATACCATGCTATAATTATGCTCACCTGTCTATTTTTATTTAGAATACTAAAAAAATTTATACTAAATCTAAAAACTAGTCACTTTAATTCAAATAGTGATTTTATAAATAAAAAAACATAAAATAACGTTAAGCAGTGAAGAATTTTACAGTATTTATGAATAATAACTAGTGATATTCTATTATTTATTTTATTAAAATTATTTTTAAAAATATATACTAATCACCTAATTAAAAGGGAAATAAAAGAAAGGAAATCTAATTTTAAAAATACAAATTACATTCAATTATGAATTAATGAATTAAATAAATAAATAAATAAAGACGAAGGCAGCGCTTCCCTCCACATCTATATCCGAACCAAATTCCCTCCTCCTCTTCCCTTCCCTCGTTTTCCACCCTCCCTCACTCTCTCTCTCTCTCTCTCTCTCTCCCGCTTTTTTTTATTTTCCTTTCCTTTCCATCCAAGCACCCCCAGATCTCTTCCTCAATTCCATTTCCCTCTCCTTTCAATTCCCTCTCCTACTTCAATTCCCTAAAAACCCTCCAAAAATATATAATTTTTTGTTTTTTCTTTCTTAAAAATTCTTGCGATGTCGAATTCTCAAGCACAAAACAACCAATCAATGAAGCAGCCGCAGCAAAGCAGTATGCAGAGTCACGCACCGAATCAGCGCCAGCATCAGCAACCACTTTCGTTTTCTTCAATGAAGCCACCGTTTTTGCCTCCGGGTGACTACCACCGGTTCGGTGACGAGCAACGACGTGCCGTTTCTGATCATGAAGTTGAGGGCATTGTTGTGAAACCTCCTGTAAGTATTTACTCTTTTTTTTGGGTTTGGGGTTTTGGGTTTGGTTTTTTTTTTTTTCGTGGTGATCTGCTTTGTTTTTAAATTTGACTGTTTTTAAGGGTTTTGTGATTCTGGGATTTTTTTCTTAATTTTAATTTTAGTGGATATTTGATTTTTTTGGCTAATTTTGTGTTCTTGAAGTGGGTTTTGGAGATGGGTTTGGTTAAGTTGTTGTGTTAGTGGGTTTTCTAGAGCTGAATTGGTGTATTTCACGTGTTTTTTGGGGTAAGGGGCTAAACTTTCTGCTTAAAAATACTATTTTTTCTAGTTTATTTTGTTTGTGCTGATTGGGATTAGATGCCCTCAGTAATGGTTTCTATTTTAAGGTTTTGTAAGAGTTTAAGTGCCTCTTACATAATCTTGGTGAGTTGCTGTCTTAAAATTCACGTATTAGGATCCGTTGTTCAGGAGGTAGGAAGACGAGGGGAAGGGAGTAGAAAAGGATGGTAAAAAGCTGGTGGTGAATGATACAAGTGGTATAATTCGGTGTGTGGTGTCTGGCTTGTGATAGCATACGGGGAAATATTAGGGACATGTGGTAAAGATTTGTATCTAAGATGTAAATGGGACACGGTAATGATGCTTAAGTTTACTAGAGGAACATTTAAATTGTAGGATTCAATAACTTAAGTTTCCTTATCAATTTGTGTTGTTTCAAGTTATGGTCCTAAAGTCAAGACATTACACGCCTAACTGTTTGATAAATGATGCCAAAGCTTTGATGAGGGAAGTAGACCTTCTGTCAAGTTAAGTGGATTTATGGTTCCTTAACATCTACTGCAAAAAGAGATGAGTACTTTGCCTAAATAAAAAAAATGCTGCATTTTGGTTGTTACTACAAATGTTTTCTGAGAAGCTCTGACATCTTATTGTGATGTATATGCCTGGTAAAAATGGCTCGCAATGTAGCAGTGCCATTGATTACTATTTTTCCCACCAGGCTCTGAAAGTTGTCCTTGCCTATTTTCCCTCTAATCAAGGATCTTTTGATGCCTATGAAGTTTCTGGAAGGCAGCATGACTACGAGTCCATTATGATGTAATTTTGGAAGGAACGTGATGCTTATGCCATGAGCTTGTTTCAAGTTAAAGTTGCTTCTAGCTTGCCCTTTGTGGTCTTCAAGCATGTGATCCTCCTGTGCTTGCATTCACCATCCTGACATGTTTGCTTCATGCAGAATACTTATAAACACAAGTCTTGATGTTTTATCTTTTTCTGTACCATGTTTTCCTATTCTCAGAATTCAAGTATCCCTTACATATGTATATTGGGAAGTGTCTAACTCTTGTGCTTTCCTTTACACTCATTTTTACTGAACACCTGGGATACACAATTTGGAATTCATGTATGTTTCTTATAGCTTTCATTTATTGATATAAGTTTGGCTGGTGGTGTCAGCTCAGAGGTTATACAAGATATATGCTGCGTACTACCTTTTAAAAAGCAAAATCTCATGAGCTCATTTGTTTTATAATTTTCAACAACTTACAGTGCGATAATATAAGTTAAATGTTGTATATCAGACATTAAAGCGGAAGAGTGATGCAGCAGATCATCAAGGTGAGTCCAGTGAGTGGAATGCTGGTCATGGATATATGGAAGTAGTGACCAGCCCCCTGCAGACACCTGTATCAGGAAAGGGGGGAAAGACACCCAAAACATCAAGACTCTCAAAGAGCAGTAAATCTGGATCTCAGAGTGCTGCTGCTGCTCTTGGTGAGTATATTTGTTTTAAACTTCTACAGCGGTGTCTCATATTTGTGGTTCTGGAGTTTTTTTTTTGTCACTGGTTAGGTCAGGGTAAATCAATGACTAAGTTGATATGTTGTGAGTTTCTTTTATTGTGGAAAAAATCTTCTTATCGTATTTTAATTGACTTCATTGGTGAAAAGAAGGAAGTGAAAGTAAATACATGTAGTGAGAAACGTTCTCTGAATCGGCAGGTTCTCCTGGAAATAATCTTACTCCATCTGGTCCATGTCGCTATGACAGCTCTCTAGGTAATCTTTTCTGCTCGTGCATTTCTGTATTTGCTTTTGAAACAGAGTAGTTGGTGATTATCATGAACTCCATTTCAAATAACTTGTGGAACAAAGAAAAACTACACTGTAAATGTGGTAATATATTATGTGATTCTGATTCAGGTCTCTTGACTAAAAAATTCATCAATTTGATCAAACATGCTGAAGATGGCATCCTTGATCTTAATAAAGCTGCTGAGACTTTAGAGGTCACCTTCAGTTCAGTTTCCATCTATTCTATCTTGTGTTGTAAAATTCTGTCATTTAAAGGTTTTCTTTCATTTCAGGTTCAAAAAAGGCGGATATATGACATAACAAATGTTCTAGAAGGAATTGGTCTTATAGAAAAGAAGCTCAAAAATAGAATTCAGTGGAAGTATGGACTTAAATTCCTTTTTGATGTCACTTGTTTTAAATTGTAAAATTGTTGCATGATTATCTACTATTATTAAAGTTATTTTTGCATGTGATGAGTAGCATTTGTTGAATGTTATCAGGGGACTTGATGTATCAAGGCCAGGGGAGGCGGATGATAATAATGTTGCTACTTTGCAGGTATGCAGTCATTGACAACCAGCAACTCTTTTTATTTCTGATCGTGACAACTGACAACTTGTTTCTTGGCATGGCATTTTTCTCTTGGATTAGGCTTTGCAAAGCTGTTTGTGAAGCGTGTTGCTTTAGTTTTCCTTCCTGGAAAGTTTTAGGAGCCAACTATGGCAGCGTGTTTAGATCAAACAGAGCAATAGATTGATAAGCATAAAAATCTAGAATCCACTTGGCCAAATCTGCAACTGCACAAGGGGCACTTCTTGGATCCACAAGAACAAAGAACCAGCTCAAGTTTGATTCACTAAAAGGTCTCTTTATTACATAGAATACTGTGCTTATGGTAGCACACGAAAACCTCAATTTGCCCTTGTAGTATAAAACTTAATTAATATCAAATCTCAACCAATGCTGAATAACCTACTATAGGAAAAAATTTTAAACAAATTAAAACTTCTGAATTGATAAATAACGAATAAAATTATAGTAAATCCAATTCATATTTTCCCTGGACTGATGCATTGCTGGCTGCTGACCCTATTTGGATGAAAGTCCTCCATCCACAGGGAAGAAACGCTGATTCTTCAATGGAACATCTATGTGAAAATGTAACAGTCTCGTGTATATGCCAACCAGTTAGGTTGTCCTTGCATATGTCCTATGAGCGTCATTTTGGGACACAACTTCTATAACAGTCTGTAGCATCGATGCAATGATTAAATTTGAATTCCTAAGGCTGCACTAAATGCTATTCTCTATGAACTAGTTAGTTGAGTTGAGATTTCATTTTCAGTTACAAAAGGTGGATCATGCACCGTTTCAGTGAACAAAAACTCTCAGGAAGTACTGGATTTTACTTCATCAATGATTGCCTTTTTCTTGCAGGCAGAAGTTGAAAACCTGACCATGGAGGAACGCAGATTAGATGAACAAACAAGGTTATGCTGTTTTTCCTTCTGCTTATGCAATATCCCCATGTTGCTTTTCTAAAACTTTTAGATTGTGCTGCGGCTCTAAATTATTGCAGAGAAATGCAAGAAAGATTGAGGGACCTAAGTGAAGATGAAAATAATCAAAAGTAAATTATTCTCCTCATGTTTGCATAGATTATTAATAGTTTGTACGGCAGTTACCTATTTTAATTAAGAGACTCAGCCCATTTTGCTGATTTACGATATTAGGTGGCTTTTTGTCACTGAGGAAGACATCAAGAGCTTACCTGGCTTCCAGGTTAGTTTTTTTTGTTTCATTATCAAGTAATAGACTTGGTGCTTGGAGTGTCACTGCCTTTCCTAAAGAAAATTTTCTATATTGCTAGCAATTGAGTTTGTAATTTTTTTCTGTTACAGAATGAAACCTTGATAGCAATTAAAGCTCCACATGGTACCACTCTAGAAGTCCCAGATCCCGATGAGGTAATCCCAAAAGTAGTCAATTCAAGGAAAGGGTTACAGTGCGTGTCCATTTTTGTTCGTTGTTATAGTTTTTCCTTTCCTTAGCAGGCAGTTGATTATCCTCAGAGGAGATACAGGATAGTCCTTAGGAGTACAATGGGCCCAATAGATGTTTATCTTGTCAGGTATCTTTTCATTTATTTTATGTTACTGACAAGGCCTAATCTTCATTCTAGCAGAGCAATGACTCATTGGTCACTCAAGAATTTATGTAACTGACTTTCCTGATGCCTCTCTCACTTACTCAGTCAATTTGAAGAGAAAATTGAGGATATTCAAGGTGTTGAGCCACCTCCAAGCTATCCATCAACCTCAGGCTTCAATGAAAATCCAGCTATTACAATGACCATGGAGGAGAGCAGAGGAAAGGAGGTTGAAATGCAGGAACAAGATGGTCATAGAATGTGCTCAGAACTTAACACCGCACATGACTTTGTGAGTGGGATCATGAAGATTGTTCCCTCAGATGTTGATGTAAGTTTTCCTTTTTGCTGTCCTAATTTTTCAGAAAAATGCAAGTTGTCAGCTGCTTATGTTTGCCTGGAATGTTAACAACGATTGCAAGCACAGGCAATGAAGCACAGCAGGTCGGGAAAGCACCTTATGTTCAGATAATTGTCTGAACTTTGTGGGATTCAACCTGTCAATAATTGATTGGTTTAACATGCTGTCGTTTGTCCTAACATGGATTTGAGTTCCATGGCATGTGCCTTACTATTTTTTTACTAAAGAAAGGAACTACCATTTGTAAAATAGATAAGTTTCCTTAATTCTAATTTTGTTGTTTAATTACAGAGTGATGCAGATTACTGGCTTTTATCAGATGCTGGTGTTAGCATTACAGACATGTGGCGTAACGAACGTATCCTTGTTAAGATAGTGAATTGTGTTTACCTCATTTGTGTTGTCATCCTTCATAAAGTATAGACCAGCAAACTTCTGAGTTCCTTGACTGCAAAAATAGCTGCGGTTGAATGGAATGACTTGGACACACTTCCTAATGATTATGTCATGCCAAATGTCTGCCCACCACAGCCCCAGACTCCACCATCTAATCCAACAGAAGTGCCTCCCGGTACTAACACGACTGCTGGATGAAAGGGAAATGTTGGAGAATCAAGTAAAAGATAAATGGCTTTTTTTGGGTCAAGAACCTATGGCAACCACCCTCTGCCTTTACCGTTGTGATATTTTGGAGGTTAGATCGAGGGTTCCTGCAAGCTACCATAGCTCCAAAGAAACTAAAGCTTGCAGAGGTAGCTAGTTCATTGTACAGCTTAAGTAATATACATGATACGTATGATTCTAGTGGCAAATAAAGAAGGTAACTGACTTTTGATCGATTCTTGTATATTTCTCCGCTTCATGGCTTTGTTGTATTTATATCCGTTTAGGTGGCAAACTATGTAATATATAATGCGATGACAGTATTCACTCCTGTTTAGAAACTCAAAAATAGATATACTTTCTGAGGCGTTTGCGTCTCTTTTGCTGTTCTATAATGATGTGTGAAACCAAGGCACTATATGGCAGGATTGAAGCATGTCCTGATAATTGACATCTCAATGTTATCGCCTGTGGATGCAAGGCATTGGCTACCTCCTTGAATCTTCCCCGTCTCCTGAATGGATTGGTTGTTCCCGTAATGCAGTGGTGATTGTGGAATTTCATTGCTCGGTGGTAATTATGACCCCAGGAACTCTGGTGATTGCGCTAGTTGCAACCCAAAGGACCTAAAAACTATCAAATAAATTGCTTAGAGGGTTGGTAAAGATCTGAATTCATGGATTTTGTTTTCATTTGTTCCATACGAGAGGCATGCATCTTGTATATTGTGTTCATGCAAAGTTTCAGTCTTGAAAATGAAAAAACCACTTTAAAAGTTTGTTTCATTATAATGGATTATTACAGAAATTATCACGGCCATCAAAGGACACATGGAATCTGAGCCAAGAACAAGCAAGAGCCAATCCTCTGTTGAGCTGAATATCTTCATTTTTGGAAACAATAGCCTTGGCCAATTAGTCTCCTACCTACTAAAATACATAGTTCTCCAAGCAGTGTTTAGGCAAAGACACTAAATTCAAAGAAATTACAAAACAGTGGAGATTTTATAAAACAATAATTCTTATCCAACCTGCTTTATCCACAATTTATGCCAAAAAAAAAGTAAGAAAACCAAGAAACCACATTAAGGGCACTTAAAATTCACATCAGGAAAGGCAAGAACTGAAACAAAAGTAGGGAAAGGAAAAGAACTTAGAGAAGGGAGTAACTACCTTCCATAGACCAGCTTCAAGACCACACTTCTTGGTAACTTCCTCAACAGAGGAAGATGATGGGGCTTTCCCTTCTTCAATTAACTCTAGTTTCAAGTCGTTTAAAACTGGATTTGGGAGGTTGATTACAGGTAGAGCAGCAGCTGTTCTTGGAGCTTTTGTTGTTCAAGAAAGAAGCAAAAGAGAAAGGAGGGAGTTGCAGTTGCAGAGTTGCTGTTATTTGCCATTCAATATCAAATTAAAACTATCCTAAAAACAGTACATGCCCTAAAGTTCCAAGTAGTGAAAAGTCCTTGGAACTTAACAGGAAAAAAAAAAAAATTCTAGGACTTAAGCCAACCAAGAAAGGTCATTAATGAAAAAAAAAAAAAAAAGGAAAGTGAAAATCTTACCATATTACTACCCTCACAGTTTTCAGTTATTAATTAGACTAGATTGAGATGGACTTGGAAAAAAAAAGATTTTTGATCTTTTATTTTCTTCCTGTTTTTATGCTTTTCAAATATGAAAATCACTTGAAGAAACATTTTTTTTTTTGAAAGGATTAAACATAGTTAAATATATAACCTACCTCTAGACTTAGTTATAAAATGATGGAATTAATCTGAGTGGAATTAGATTTATAAAATAATTGAATTAATCTAAATTGTTTTAGATTCATCAAAATAAATTTTATTTTAATTTTTTAAATTAAAAATAAAATTTGTGTTAATTTAAATTTTAATTAAATTGCAGGTTACTCAAATTTTTAATTGGGTCACTCCCAAATAATTTTTTAAATTATCTAATTCCCATTCCATTCCTATCCTACAGTATATATTTTTCAAAAAATAATTTTTTTTACTGCCCATCTTTTAAATTCATTTCTTTGATTGAAAAAAAAGAGTACCTTTTAGTCTGGCTCCCAGTTCTATTAATTATATAGAATGATGTTGAGTTAATTAAAGGGAAAAAAATAATAATAAAAAAAAAATTCTTCTCTCCCTTCTTGTTTCTGCTTGTGACGCACTATTAAAACATATCATGGAATTAATATGGAGCAAGACCCTGCATGGGCTGGGAGAGACCCTGCATGGGTTGGGAGAATCCATACAGGTAGATAAAAAAATATTTAAAAATTTAAAATAATATTGTTTTAATAAAAAATTAATAAGATGGTGATTGTTTTTGACTGAATCAATCTGAGTTTTTTTTTTAATTTAATCTAGTCGATGCCAAAGATCAATCATGCTTCTTCGACATTGTTAGTTGATTTTACACTATATATATATTGAATAGGTAGAGCAAAAAGCTCAAGCATGAAAAATTCTTAAATACTTTGAAAATCTTAGGTTATGAAAAATCTGAGTTTAAGGATAATTTATTATCAGCTCACAATGAATTATCTTAAATTCTTTTTGGTTGCAGATTTAGATAGATTTATGATATTCTATCCAAGGACTTCAATTAATTATCTTAATTTTCTTCTTACTTAAGCCCCATTTCCTACTTTCGTTTTAACCTCACAAATCTTCAGGTTACTCACAGGAACCAAAACAAACCATGGCAAGCAAAAACACCAAATGTTCTCCAACGCAATCCAAGAAACTTTCCTTCATAACCAAGACAAGGAGCAATAGCTTTCCAACAGCCCTTTGTGAAGAAACATCAAATCCAAATGCCAGTTTGAAGCATACTTTAAGCTCCCCTTCACTGTTCTATACATATACTTCTGTGAAGGATTTGATTCCTTTATCACAAGGTGGTCTTGTACTATTCGATCATTTGAGGATATAGCAATAAGCAATGTTCTGGTCCAAAAGGCTGCGTGGTTATACTTGCAACCTTTGCCTAAAACAAGAGCCGCCTCCTCCTCCTCCTCCTTCAAGAACTTACTTTTGGGTTCACATTTGGAACAAGCTAACGAATACTTGTCCCAAATTCATCAATAGAAACATAGTTGGGAAGATTACACATGCCCCTGACATGGTACGAAGAGCAATTTATGTTGTCTAGCTAGTGACTGAGTTCATGTGCTGATTTTCTTGTCGTTGCTTTAGTGATAGTTGCTGGACAGTTTTTCAGCTGCTATGGTTGTGCATGGCAGTTGTTTTCTTGCTGGGACGGTAGTTCAAGTTGCTGTTTTCTTTCGTGTTCTTCTTGAAGTCTTAGTTGTCTTTATGTGGTTTAATTGTGCTCGGCATCATCCGGCATTATCTTGGTGGCTTCACTGATCTGCTATGGTTGATCTTGTACACATCTTTCTAAATTGTATCTGTTTCTATTTTCATTTATAATTTACTAACGATCCTATTCATTGAAAAAGAAATTAGCCTTCCAATAATGTCTTGTTAGAATGCCAAAAGAAAGGTCCAGCTGCAGTGTTTTTGTCTTTCCCAAATCCACCGTACGTTATGTATACATAAATCAAGTAATCAAATTTCCTTTTAGTATTTATGTCTATGAAAGGGTTTATCTATGATCAAAACTCTCTTGAATTAATTTTGAAATAAATTGAAATTAGTTTTTAAATTTAATTTTTTCTTGTTTCAGTATATATCTTAGCAACTCTTTATATATATATATATGCCCTTCTTTCTAGTTTTCACACAAGTATTGTGTTTCTCAACTATCATATAGAGTTAAAATTAATGAAATGATCTATTTTTTTTTTATCAAAAATTGTTTTGAGTTACTCA
Organism: Populus euphratica; assembly: GCF_000495115.2. Classification (NCBI taxonomy): domain Eukaryota; kingdom Viridiplantae; phylum Streptophyta; class Magnoliopsida; order Malpighiales; family Salicaceae; genus Populus; species Populus euphratica. The sequence continues at coordinate 942,593 of NW_011499848.1, read as the reverse complement.
TGATGATATGAAAAAATTCACGATAATTTTGGATCATTTAGTCTTTATAAAATTCAGTACTTATATCATGATCTAGAATTGTTTAAATTAGATTTTCTGTTTCTCAATTAAGTTATTTCAAAGAATATGATTATTATTAATTATATATAAAAAAAGGAAAGAAAATATCATATTTGATTCAATTAATTACTTGTTAATTTTCTTTGAAGGCATGTTAGAAAATGCCAAAATCCCTTTACTAAACTCACATTGATCCGGCCCTTTGTTCCTTTAGTCAAGAAGAATGATCTAATATAACCTTCCTCCCTCAACAACTCAAAAGAAAATGACTCCTATCCAAAAGCAAAAACAACTCCCCTCCCTCCCTCCCTCCTCTCTAGAGTCCCCAAATGCTTTAGAGTTTTAATCTTGAAAAGGAGTCTCACCATTAACACCTCCTAGCTAGATCCAGGCCAACTAGTACACTAAACCTTGCAAATTAAGCACAAAAACTCTTTCAATGTCTTCAAAGAAGAAAAATCTCCTTCAATCCATACTCACACCCAATGTAGGCAGTGGCTGTGGCTGTGGCAGGCCAAAACTCTCTGATGTATACGAGCCAGCACCGAAACCTAAACCCAAAACCTCAATTTCCCAAAAAGATCCGAACCCCAATTGTTCCTCTACAAGCTCATGTAATAAAAGTGTAGGCTTCTCATTACCGGACAATGAAGAAGAAGACTCTACTTCCACTGCTTTCACTTTGAAAAAAGACAACAACACGTCATCAACCCAAAACTCCGAATCCGAAACCTATCCAAAAGCATCCAAAATCATTGACAGCATTGCTGTGGTGAAGGATTCTGATGACCCCTTTCAAGATTTCAAGAATTCTATGTCGCAAATGATCTTGGAGAAAAACATCTACTCCAAAGATGATCTTGAAGAGCTTCTTAACTGCTTCTTGGAGCTGAATTCTCCTTGCCAACATGATGTTATCGTTCAAGCTTTCACTGAGATCTGGAAAGAGATCAGACGTGTGTCACATGAATCCTAGCTGTGCATGGAACTTGTATGTTGGATAGTTTTGATGTTTGTTTACAATACTTTGGCAGTGAGATTTTATTTTGGAAAAAATATTTATGTTCTTGACGGTAACATTTTACTTAATTTTTCCTTACTTTTATTGTTGTGATTATAAATGTACTTACTGAATAGAAAAACAGTAATGATATATAATACAGAACAATACGTTAGCAATTATAACTAACTCTGGAGTTTAAGTGGCAGTGGTTGGCAATCTGTGTTGCTGTGTTCTTTATACGTTGAAAAACTCTTAGCTTTTTCGATCTGGGGTTAGCATTTCCCTCACTTTCGAGCTTCTTCTTCTCAGTGATTGTCAGATTGTCCAGTTCAGCTTCTTCTCTTTTTTTTTTCAATAATCATCGAGAATATATTAATCAGTTCAATAGCTCTGTAACAATGACTATTAAATATTTGAAGGTTAAGTATGACCAAACATAACAACTGTTACCACACTCGATATTAATGGACTTTAATTAGGTTATTATATTTCTCTCCTTTTGTTCTTGAAATTCATAAATTCGAATCACCAGTGTATAATCCCTTTTTTCTTTAGAAAATAAATTAAATCCTTTCTATATTCTATAGAAATGGAATTTCCCAGTGCCACGTCTTGTTTGAAAGAGAAATTAAAGGCATGACTTGCGCATTATCAGCTAATTATCAATTTAATGTGTGTGTGTGCTATATATATATAATTGGGAGGTCTTATTCAATTTTGGGTTAGAGTACGTGGGAAATCCTTCATCATTCCTAATTCTCCGTAAATCTCTTTATTATCCTTTTTATATTTAGTGCCTATTTATTTTTATGTTCTATAAGCATATTTAAAAAAATTTAATTTTTTTTAATTTTTTTTTAATTTTAAATTAATATATTTTTAATGTTTTCAAATCATTTTGATGTGCTGATATCAAAAATAATTTTTTAAAAGTAAAAAAAAATTATTGGTATGTTTTTTGATACAAAAAACTATTTAAAAAGAAATTACAACTACATTTCCAAACAAACTCTTAATTATTTATCAGCGCCATTTTTTCTTCGGTATTTTAATACAAAAAACTATTTAAAAAAAAATTACAACCACATTTCCAAACAAACCCTTAATTGTTTATCAGCGCCATTTTTTCTTCTGTATGAGCTTATTATGAAGATGAATTACTAGAGTTTTTTTTTCCTACTAGTTGTAATTTAAAAAAAAAAAAGCTTAAAGATTAAAGAGTAATTACAATAGTATACTATTAGATATTTCTGAAACATCATAAAATTCCTTGTTAGTTTGTCCTTAATCTTGCATAAATAATAATGATAACAAAATTTCTTCTCTAATTTTGAAAATAAATGAATATTACCTTCTCTAATTCTCAAATCCTGCACAACCCCCTCACAAGACCTTCATTATATATATATATATATATATATTTCATTATAAATAACTTATTAGTATATAATTGAACTCAAAATTAATTAATGATGACATTAACAAAGTAATTGATAACGTTAAGAAACATGAAGAATTGTTTCTCTTGGCTTCAGATGATGTGAACTGCACTTGCACAACGCATCTTCTTCATTTATTTGACAGAATTTGCCATTACATGTTTACGAAATGTTTGGAAAAAAGAGCCATAAATAAATCAATGGAGTGACACTGAAGGCAGTACGTCCTCCTTGAACAATAACCATTCACCAGAAAAGTCTGTTTCTGATGCTGATTTCTTAACTAATTCAAGACCATTCTTTTCAGTCATAGCTTATCACCCACCGGTTCTATTCAATTATTACTTTTCAAGGATGTGCTTATGACAAAACACGTTTTTTTTTTATGAATTTTACCTTCTTTTTTTTTTTCCCTGGAGGAAACTAGTTTTCAGAACCGCACTGTATAAGTCAGATTAAATTTTTTTCTAATGTAACAAATTAAATAATAATAAGGTTATAGCAAATTATTTGATATTTTTTATTAAATCTAGTAAACATCTCATCTTTGAAATCTCCCTATTCGATTCATTATCTAGTTCAATTTAAAATTAAATTAATTATATAAGAGTTGGTATGAGGTATTCTAGTCAACTTCGCTAATTAAAAACCAATTCGATCGATTGGCCAGTAAATAAATTATGAAGATGAAATAGATATAAAAAAACCTATAAATTCAAACTTTTATCTAATTTTAGTTTAAAATTCAATCATGTGGGAGTTTTTCTTACATCATCTAATAGACTTGATCAGTCAAAAGACCAGGAGACTGATAAAAGAAGTCCGAGGGGAAAAATGAAAAAAAGAAGATGAAAGTAAAAAATAAAAATCTTTCAACTCGACTGTTTGACTAGCTCGGATTTAAAATTAAACCATGTGGGGTTTTTCCTAACATGACCTAATCGACTTAATCAATTTAAATATTATTATTCAAGGATTAAAACAACTTAACACCTAAGAATAGAGAGAATTAGGTGTATCATTAAATTTTATAATTAAGACAAATTACTCAAGTAAATGCAATGACTAATGATATAATTAAAGTGTAAAGTAAATAATTAAGGAAAAGACTTTGCAAACTTATTTTAATTTAACATGGTTTGACAAGCTTACATCAATACTTTAAGTGCTAAATCGTATTTTAGTATTGTTTTCTTTCACTAGACTTTCAAGTTTAAAAATATAATTATCACTTGATGAATCAACACTAAACTTTTTACACTATTAGAAAAAATCCATTCTTTAAGATTTTACCTACTTAAAGATATACTCTCTTCGAAATTTTTTCATTGATGAAATTGTCTCACCAACACCAATTTTTTTAAAACTTTCAAAGGTTTATAATGATGTTTTGTTTTAACAACAAACTTTTCCAATAAAATGAATATTATAATTGAAGTTTTAATATCTTCATACTTTACTGGACATCACTTATAGAATATGAAAGTGTTTAAGTTTAGTGAGAATAAAATTGAATATTTTTTATGCTAGAATATAAAAGTTTAATGGCATAAATCAGAGTATGATCATGAATTGATGATTCTATAGTAGTTTTACTTTTATAATAGCTTGTATATCATATATGTTATATATATAAAAGAAAAACTAGTTGTTTATAATCATTACTATTCCTCTAGCAACTAAAATGATCAACCGGTTCAAATTGGTCAAGTTAATTAGTCGATTATTTTTTGTAAAATTCTCAAGTGTTCATCACTTATGAATAAACGATCGATCAATTTATTTGTTAACCCCAAACGATCAACTGGCTCATGCAGAATTCCATATTTAACTTAGATTTTATCTAACTATTATCAATAATTTAATGCATGCAAAATAAAGTGTGTGAGTTTATTTTAATTATATTATCAAGAAAGATATAATGATTTATATTTAAGCACTAAAATTAATTTTTATTCTAAATCTTCACTTTTCTCTATTCTTGGAATTATGAATTATTAAAGTTAGTATTTAAAAGAATTTATTTTTAAAAATCTAATTAATTATTAAATCATATCCTTATTCATGATTAGATCAACTCTCATTAGGTTCGATATAAAATCCAAATCAAATTATATTTCCAAGTTGCGTGAATTAACTAGATTGATCAATTAAGTTAAATCAGATTATCTCCTGTTAAATTTTGATATAAAATCCAAATTAAATTAAATTTCAAGTCAGGAGTTTACTTGAATTAAATTAAATTTAATAACAATAATTAACCATCATTGTATATGTCATTTGGTAAGTCAACAAAAAAAAAAAAAACTGTATCCATTGGGGTGGATCAGCCACTCGTTTTTAAGACAGTACTTTCATCATTTTCTGCATTAATTTACATTGTTACTGCTAGCATTCACTTGATTAATTATAGGTGGATCTTATAATATGATCAAGATATGAGGAGAACCTATCCTGTTATATACATCCGAAATCATATTTAAAACACCAAGAGATTAAATAAAATATTTATCATTTCCAATTGAAATTAAAGTAAATAAAAGCTTGTTTTCATGCAAGCTTTAATGACTAAATATATATTGATGTCGGCATAAAATTAATAATATTAAAAATTTCTCCTCAACAAGCACACAGGTAATATGGGCTTTCAAAATGAATGGACGCAAATATGCTAAGGGGCCTCAGAAATGCTCAAACATTATATTTACAAAGTACACTTAAATGAACAATAATAAAGTAGCCAGTCTAAAAGACTTTGATATTATAATACAGTTATTTTTTATTTAAAAATATATTAAAATATTTTTTATTTTTTAAATTTATTTTTAATATTAAATATTAAAAAATTAATTTCAAATAAAAAAATATAATTTTTACAAAAAAAAGAGCACCGCATGGACAGACAGTGTCAGAAACCCTTTAAGACCCCATAGGCACCGCTTCTCTGTTCTTACTATGATTGCTGCTATATTGTTTTTGCATGCTGATATATTTAAATTTTGGCATTGCTTATAAAAAGTGAATTTTGATTTTAAATTATCATTTATAATTTTTTTCATAAATAATTATAATAAAAATAGGTTGAAATTAGCTATAAAAGGCTGTGGGTGAGAAGGCTGCTTTTGCCCATTCATTTTCTTTTTTTTACAACATTCTTAAATTAATTGTCTTTTATATATCAAGTTATTAGTACATTCGATGAAAATGGCTCAATTTTTTTAAAATGATAAATTTTTTAATTTTTAATAACATAATTATTTTAAATCAATTTTATAATAAAATTTTGATACGAGTTATATTTATGATTTTTTAGTTAAAAACCATTAAATCAATTGAACAAATAATATCAAATAGAAATATAAATATATAAACTATTGTTAGTGTAATAAAGGGGATGAAATCTAACTTAACACTTATCACATCATGGTAGCAGATTAATTTGATTACCACGGCACAATAATAGGCTAAATCAATTCCAGATAAACATAAATTAATAGAATATTTTTTTATATTATGATAATGATTATTTTTAAAACTATTTATTATTTTTAAAATTAAAATAATATCTTTTAATATCTTAAAATTTATTTTTTAACATCAGTATATTAAAACTATTTCAAAACATAAAAAATAATTAATTTAAAGTAATAAAATAAATAAAAATATTTTTTTAATAAAACATTTAAAACAAAAAATCAAAAACATTATTGGTAGATAATAACAGGCAGTAAGAGAACTAAAAAAACGTAGAGAAACTAACAGGGCGAGTAAACAAACTAAAAAGCTAATTAAACTAAGAAAATTAAAAAATAATTGAAAAAATTGAATCGTAAAAAAAACTAATTATAATTTTGAAAAAACTAACCGGTTTGGTTTGGTTTCAGTTTTATAAACTTGAAACAGAAAAAACTGAACCAAACCGAACCCAAATTAAAAAAGCTAGAAAAAACTGAGCCAAACAAAAAAAAAAACCAAGTCAAAACAAAGCTAAACATGAAAAAACTTAGCCAAACCGAGCTAAAATAGAGCCAAACTAAAAAAATCAAAACAAACCGGTTTTTGTTCTAGAAACCCTAATTAAACTGAAACTGGTCGGTTGTTTTGGTTTTTTTAAAAAAATTTATTTGATTATTTTTTTATAAAAACTGAACCGAATTGAAAATGATCATCTTTAAAAACTAATATAAAAAAATAAGGAAAGGAAAAGAAAAAAAATCTATTTTTTTTTTTGGATTTAGTTCAAAAGAAGTGAGTGATGAAGTCTTAATTCTTTGTGTGGAAATATTGATTAATTAAAAAAAAAGAGGAAAATAATCTTTTAGAGGATAAAAATGAGAAAAATCATTTCAATTTTCTCTTTTCACCCTTCTCCTCCCAACTTGAATGGAAATGAAAAGTCTCGAGCAAAAGTCTACTACTACTTCTGATGAATCAAAATCCCTCTGGTCGTTGTTCTAACTAGTCAAAAACACCCTAAATCCCACTAACCAATATTATCATAACTAGCTAACTACAAACAAGTTTTTAATTTTTTAAAAATATATAATTTCAGTCAATCCATCCACACCAAAACTTAAACTTTAGTCAGATCCTAATTTGGGTATTAATTTTAACCATGAATTGCAAGAGAAAAGAAAGGGAAAACGTGCAAGCAACCAAGGCTCGATGACTTTGACAATCAGTGGTTGGATTATACATGGACAGCCAATCTGGACTCCATAGCTAGTGCATGGGAAGCTTCCGAGAGTAAAATTATAACAGAAGAAGAAGAAAAAGAAAGGCAGAATGTAAACAGTGCGTTGTGTGGACTTGTAGATAGGAAGCACGAGTGCCATGCATGCCCTAGCGAGCACCACTGACCTTGTCAACCATTTGAAAAATTCGGTGTTTCAAGGGGCAGTAGGCTTAAGAACTTTCCCCAGTCATAGATAGTACACACTGTATCCTAAGATTCAACGCAAGACTATGAAATACTATATTTTAAAAGATCAGTGATATTGTAATGTATTTGATAAAATATCACTCCTTTTTCACAAAAATTTTTGGGAATAATTTGTCACAAAACTATAAGTTATGTGATAAATTTAAGAATGAGTGTTTATTAGGAATGATTATTTTTAGTTCGATTTGGTTTTTATAAAAACATAACCAAACTAATAGTTTTAAAAAAAATCAAAACTGGTTTAAAAATCAAAACTGGTTCAAACTGATTAATTTTGATCCGGTTTAGTTTTTAATTAAAAACTAATTTAAAGGTTTAGTTTTTTTGATTTCAAATTTATAAAATAGAAACTAAACTCAACCAGTTATTTTTTAAAAAATTTAATTGGTTTAAGTATTTTTTTTTAGTTTTTTCAAAAAAAAATTTATAATATTCACCCCTCATTTAGTGAAGTAATCCACTACAAATTGCTCAAAATTTATAGAGGTTTAACTTAAAAATATATTAAAATAGTAATTTTTTATTAAAAAAATATTTTTTATATTAAAACATCAAAACAATCTTAAAATAATAAAGTAATTAATTTTAATAAAATAAATAATTTTTTTAAAAACACCATTTAGAATTTAATTTAAATTCATCAAATCTCATTTCATCCCACAACGCCTTAGTTAAACACCACCATAACACAAGCCAATATACCATAAAAGAATTTCTTTAATTATTTTCCAAATTTCATCAACTTAATTTAAAAAAATAAAATTTAATAAATCAAATAATCCATGTATGTTTTTATCAACAACACACTTCTAATCCATACAAAACACCAGCATGTTGCTCTGGTCCATCTTTCACAAAGAACACATCCCTCATCTTTTGAAAAGCATGCCATGTTAGCAAACTATCCGAACCAGCCTGGTGACATTTCCCAACCTCTCGGTTCACTTCCAGGGTCCGGGCCACCCGGTCCAATCCACCATACAAACTCTTACAAAACCGCATCATGTGTTTGACATCGTAAATGTTATTTCCGAAAAACACCCTTAACAAACTCAAAAATCCCACCAACCCAGACGGTAACTCCCGGCGTGTGATTATCTTCACCAAGTACCCAAAATCATATGCACTGTGGAAAGTAACCCAACTCACTGACTCGTTGCATACAAGCCCAGACGACATCATCAACTCAGCAAACTTCGCCGAGTCAACCCCCTCCTCTCTATTCCTCTCAAAGTCAATCCCTTGTCGCCTCAGCAGCTCAACCGAGTCAGGAGCATGCGAGTCACGCTCCACATCAAAATCCCTGAAGTTGAACTCCCAGATGAACCGGTTTTCGGTTCCCAGATCAGGCAAGTTTCCCTTCGCATCGGACAACGTGAGGCCCACCTGGATAAGATTCAAAGCATCAACGTTGGATTTAAGGATCTTATAATGATCCGACGGCTTGAGTTGTCGGAAATAATTCCTGTTGTTCGTGGGGTCTACTGGTGGTCGGAAAACAACCCCAGGAAATTCCGTATCCATGGAGATGAACGGAAACTCATCGATTAAATCACGAATCAGCTCGAATTCCGACTCCAAATTCCACGACCACACTTCACGAATTACAATCTCCTTGCTTTCTTCCATTTCTATTTTTTTTTAATTGCTTGAAAGAGAGAAAAAGAGAGAGAGGAGGACTCTAAGTTATATCTTCTTTCTTCTTCTCTGCTGTTCTGCTGGTTATGAAGAGAGTGAGAGGGAGAAGGTGAGGTATATATATTAATTCTGCTGGTTATGAAGAGAGTGATATGAAGAGAGTGAGAGGGAGAAGGTGTGGTATGTAAATATATGGGAAGAAGGTGGGGGGTGGAGGAGAAGGTAGTAGCTTGGAAAGCGAGAAGGGTTCAGTGCTGCGGTGTGTGCAGTGTGATAAAAGTTCAAAGATTCAACGCGTCAGGAGTTTGACTGACTTGGTCCAAATGAGGCCGCTTTCATTATTATTTTATTTATTAATGAATGTTCATTTTGATAAATGCCATTATTTATAAACAAAGCCAGCCATCATGAATCCACCGCCTTTATCCGTTGCTTCCTTTTATATATATTGAAATAATATATTTTTTATTTTTAAAAATTTAATTTTTATATAAAACATTAAAAATTTAATCTGAAATAAAATTTTTAATTCTTTTAAAATATTTTTAAAATATAAAAACAAACCAACAAATAGACTTTTAGTATCTTATTCTTAATTATACTGTTTATTTAGTAGATGTGATAATATTAATATTTTGGATTTTTTTAAATATAACTCCTTAGTAGATCTCATGATCAAGTTTTTCCTAACCATATGTTATTTTCAGTCATGAGATGTATGGAATTTTTAGTATTTACTTATCGCATAGTTTAGTTATAACAATTTTATTTTTTTTGGTTTCTTGCAATCTTTATTTTTAATCTTGAAGTGATGTAAATATTATAGAAAAATCACATGATTAAAATCAGGTTATTTATAACCATGTATTTATGGTGTTTGGAATGTGAATAAAGTGTTTTTATTTTTATTTTTTATTTTTTATTTTTTATTCATCTTTAATAAATTCCAAGTGGGTTCACTTGCAGAATTCGGATTTTGACCATTTTCAATGTACCAGGTGGGTATTTTAGATTAGTGTTGTCGTCTAATAGGATGTGGTGGGAGCAGAAAGAGAGAGAGAGACATAAACAGAGATGAAGCAGCCAGCTGCGGCCACTTTCTTCTTCCTGGTGGTTTCTTCCATGGCTTTTGATGCTTGCCTGGGTTTCTCGGACATTTTCTTGCAAGTGGCTAGTTACTGGTTTCAACATCACCTCTTTGTTTTATAATAACACTCCACTGGGCTTTGACATGGAACTTGCACCAAATTTACTAGGCTATTAATAATTAAAATAATGCCGGTTTCTTCGTAAATTTACTCTTAGACTATTCTCTCTCTCTCTCTCTCTCTCTCTCTCTCTCTCTCTCTCTCTCTCTCTCTCTCTCTCTCTCTCTCTCTCTCTCTCTCTCTCTCTCTCTCTCTCTCTCTCTCTCTCTCTCTCTCTCTCTCTCTCTCTCTCTCTCTCTCTCTTTTATCTTAATTTTTAGAGTATTTATGGATGGGCTTTCACTTGAAAACTAAGTATAATTCTGATTAGGTCGCAAAAAGTTCATCCCATTTAATTTAAATAATGCATTTACAAAACTAAAATGTTTTCATCTAATATATACATATATATATTCAGAAGAAGAAGAAGAATGTGTCCGTGAATTTGGAATTTTGGACAATCTTAACTTAAAGAGCAAACATCTTAGAATATTTTATTTTTTAAAAAAATATTTTTTTTATTTTTAAAATTATTTTTAACATTAAATATAAAAAAATTAATTTAAAATAACAAAATTCAAATTTTACAAAAAGCGAGCATAGCATGGACAAACAATGTCGGAAACGTAACCCTTTTTTTTACAAGTTGATATATTTAAATTTGGGTATTGCTTATAAAAAAGTGAATTTCGATTTTAAATTATAATTTGTAATTTATTTTTCATAAATAATTTATTACAAAAATAGGTTGGAATTAGCTATAAAAGGCTGTGGTGAGAAAGCTACTTTAGCCCACCCATTTTCTTTTTTACAACATTCTTAAATTAATTGTTTTTTATATATCAAGTTATTAGTACATTTGATAAAAATGACTCCAATTTTTTTTTGAAATGGTAAATTTTTTTAATTTTTAATAACATAAATATTTTGAATCAATTTTATAACAAAATTTTGATATGAGTTACAAGTCATTTCCGATTAAATATATTTATGATTTTTTAGTAAAAAAATCTTAAATCAATTGAAGAAAATCATATCAAATAGAAATATAAATACATAAACTATTGTTAGTGTAATAAAGGGGATGAAATCTAACTTAACACTTATCGCATCACGGTGGCAGATTAATTTGATTGATTACCACGGCACAAATAATAGACTATTTCAATTCCCTAATGTGATAATGGTTGAATTTTGAAGTATTTACTATTCAAAAGTATATTAAAATAATATTTTTTAATATTCTAAAATTTATTTTTTAATATCAGCATATAAAAATTATCTCAGAACATAAAAAGAATAATTAATTTGAAGTAAAAAAATAAATAAAAATATTTTAATTTTCCTAAAAACACATTTGAAATACAATAAAAAAAACTGCTGGTAGTTAGTAACAGGCAGCAAGACAACTAAAAAAATGCTTGAAAATAGAAGAGAAACTAATATGAGAAAATAATCTCTCTTTTTTTTGGTTGTTTAGTTTGAGAGAAGTGAGTGATGAAGTCTTAATTCTTTGTGTGGAAATATTGATTAATTAAATAAAAAAGAGGAAAATAA
>NW_011499848.1:909078-928907 GCF_000495115.2 Populus euphratica | reverse complement strand
ATCTTCTTTCTTCTTCTCTGCTGTTCTGCTGGTTATGAAGAGAGTGAGAGGGAGAAGGTGAGGTATATATATTAATTCTGCTGGTTATGAAGAGAGTGATATGAAGAGAGTGAGAGGGAGAAGGTGTGGTATGTAAATATATGGGAAGAAGGTGGGGGGTGGAGGAGAAGGTAGTAGCTTGGAAAGCGAGAAGGGTTCAGTGCTGCGGTGTGTGCGGTGTGTGCAGTGTGATAAAAGTTCAAAGATTCAACGCGTCAGGAGTTTGACTGACTTGGTCCAAATGAGGCCGCTTTCATTATTATTTTATTTATTAATGAATGTTCATTTTGATAAATGCCATTATTTATAAACAAAGCCAGCCATCATGAATCCACCGCCTTTATCCGTTGCTTCCTTTTATATATATTGAAATAATATATTTTTTATTTTTAAAAATTTAATTTTTATATAAAACATTAAAAATTTAATCTGAAATAAAATTTTTAATTCTTTTAAAATATTTTTAAAATATAAAAACAAACCAACAAATAGACTTTTAGTATCTTATTCTTAATTATACTGTTTATTTAGTAGATGTGATAATATTAATATTTTGGATTTTTTTAAATATAACTCCTTAGTAGATCTCATGATCAAGTTTTTCCTAACCATATGTTATTTTCAGTCATGAGATGTATGGAATTTTTAGTATTTACTTATCGCATAGTTTAGTTATAACAATTTTATTTTTTTTGGTTTCTTGCAATCTTTATTTTTAATCTTGAAGTGATGTAAATATTATAGAAAAATCACATGATTAAAATCAGGTTATTTATAACCATGTATTTATGGTGTTTGGAATGTGAATAAAGTGTTTTTATTTTTATTTTTTATTTTTTATTCATCTTTAATAAATTCCAAGTGGGTTCACTTGGAGAGTTCGGATTTTGGACCATTTTCAATGTACCAGGTGGGTATTTTAGATTGAGAAAACTACGTCGGCAGTGTTGTCGTGGGAGCAGAGAGAGAGAGACAGCAACAGAGAGGATACGTAGATCGCGATGAAGCAGCCAGCTGCGTTCACTTTCTTCTTCCTGGTGGTGTCTTCCATGGCTTTTGATGCTTGCCTGGGTTTCTCGGACATTTTCTTGCAGGTGGCTAGTTACTGGTTTCAACATCACCTCTTTGTTTTATAATAACACTCCACTTGGCTTTGACATGGAACTTGCACCAAATTTACTAGGCTATTAATAATTAAAATAATGCCGGTTTCTTCGTAAATTTACTCTTAGACTATTCTCTCTCTCTCTCTCTCTCTCTCTCTCTCTCTCTCTCTCTTTTATCTTAATTTTTAGAGTATTTATGGATGGGCTTTCACTTGAAAACTAAGTATAATTCTGATTAGGTCGCAAAAAGTTCATCCCATTTAATTTAAATAATGCATTTACAAAACTAAAATGTTTTCATCTAATATATACATATATATATTCAGAAGAAGAAGAAGAATGTGTCCGTGAATTTGGAATTTTGGACAATCTTAACTTAAAGAGCAAACATCTTAGAATATTTTATTTTTTAAAAAAATATTTTTTTTATTTTTAAAATTATTTTTAACATTAAATATAAAAAAATTAATTTAAAATAACAAAATTCAAATTTTACAAAAAGCGAGCATAGCATGGACAAACAATGTCGGAAACGTAACCCTTTTTTTTACAAGTTGATATATTTAAATTTGGGTATTGCTTATAAAAAAGTGAATTTCGATTTTAAATTATAATTTGTAATTTATTTTTCATAAATAATTTATTACAAAAATAGGTTGGAATTAGCTATAAAAGGCTGTGGTGAGAAAGCTACTTTAGCCCACCCATTTTCTTTTTTACAACATTCTTAAATTAATTGTTTTTTATATATCAAGTTATTAGTACATTTGATAAAAATGACTCCAATTTTTTTTTGAAATGGTAAATTTTTTTAATTTTTAATAACATAAATATTTTGAATCAATTTTATAACAAAATTTTGATATGAGTTACAAGTCATTTCCGATTAAATATATTTATGATTTTTTAGTAAAAAAATCTTAAATCAATTGAAGAAAATCATATCAAATAGAAATATAAATACATAAACTATTGTTAGTGTAATAAAGGGGATGAAATCTAACTTAACACTTATCGCATCACGGTGGCAGATTAATTTGATTGATTACCACGGCACAAATAATAGACTATTTCAATTCCCTAATGTGATAATGGTTGAATTTTGAAGTATTTACTATTCAAAAGTATATTAAAATAATATTTTTTAATATTCTAAAATTTATTTTTTAATATCAGCATATAAAAATTATCTCAGAACATAAAAGAATAATTAATTTGAAGTAAAAAAATAAATAAAAATATTTTAATTTTCCTAAAAACACATTTGAAATACAATAAAAAAAACTGCTGGTAGTTAGTAACAGGCAGCAAGACAACTAAAAAAATGCTTGAAAATAGAAGAGAAACTAATATGAGAAAATAATCTCTCTTTTTTTTGGTTGTTTAGTTTGAGAGAAGTGAGTGATGAAGTCTTAATTCTTTGTGGAAATATTGATTAATTAAAAAAAAAGGAGGAAAATAATCTTTTAGAGGATAAAAATGAGTAAAATCATTTCAATTTTCTCTTTTCATCCTTCTCCTCCCAACTTGAATGGAAAAGAAAAGTCTACTCCTTGTGATGAATCAAAATCCCACTGGTCATTGTTCTAACTAGTCAGAAACACTCTCAATCCCACTAACCATTATCATAACTAGCTAACTATATATAAAAATAATATCATTTTAATTTTTTTTTAAATATAATTTCGGTCAATCCACCCATTAAACTTTAGCATCGAGTCAGATCCTAATATGGGTATTTTAACTATGAATTGCAAGAGAAAAGAAAGGGAAAACGTGCAACTAATGCTCGATGACTTTGACAATCTGCAGTGGCTGGATTATATATGGACAGCCAATATGGACTATATAGCACCAATTACATAGGAAGCTTCGAGGCGATTTTTTTTATGTGTTTTAAAAGTATTTTTTTAAAAAAAATTAAATATTTTTATTTTTTATTTTTTTAAATTAATATTTTTTTAGTGTTTTTAAATTATTTTGATATACTAATATCAAAAATAATTTTTAAAAAATAAAAATATTATTTTATTATATTTTTTAATAAAATTATTTTAAAAAATAATAATAATCACACTTTCAAATAGATAATAAAATATTAATTTTGAAAAATTAAAACATATGAAGAAGGAAGAAGAAAAAAAAGCCAGAATGTAAACAGTGTGTGGTGTGGACTTCTACAACTGACCTTGTCAACCATTTGAAAAATTCAGTGTTTGAGGGATCGAAATGCAAAATCAAACAAAAGATGGGCAATAGGCGTAATTAAGAACTTTCCCCAGTCATAGTACACTGTAGGCCAAGGCAATGCAAACTCTCTTGTCCTAAGAAGATTCAACATGAGACTATGAAATACTATATTTTAAAAGATAAGTCATGTAATGAATTTGATAAAATATCATATCCTTTTTCAAAAAAATGTCTTTTTTGGGAATAATTAGTCACAAAACTACAGGTTATGTAACAAATTAAAAATAACTTGAAATTACTAGAGTTTCAAAATATTTTCATTTGAAACTATATATTAAAATAATTAAAAAAAATTAGAGGTGAATATTTTCACTTAAACATATATTAATAAAATAATATATTTTTAATTTTTTTTTCATTCATCAAACAAGGCCTTAATTAAACACCACCATAACACATGCTAATATACCATAAAAGAATTTCTTTGATTATTTTTCAAATTTCACCAACTTAATTTACAAAAATAAAATTTAATGAATCAAATAATCCATGCATGTTTTAATCAGCAAAACACCTCTAATCCATACAAAACACCAGCATGTTGCTCCGGTCCATCTTTCACAAAGAACACATCCCTCATCTTTTGAAAAGCATGCCACGTCAGCAAACTATCTGAACCGGCCTGGTGACATTTCCCAACCTCTCGGTTCACTTCCAGGGTCCGGGCCACTCGGTCCAATCCACCATACAAACTCTTACAAAACCGCATCATGTGCTTGACATCGTAAATGTTATTTCCGAAAAACACCCTCAACAAACTCAAAAATCCCACCAACCTAGACGGCAACTCCTGGCGTGTGAGTATCTTCACCAAGTACCCAAAATCATATGCACTGTGGAAAGTAACCCAACTCACTGACTCGTTGCATACAAGCCCAGACGACATCATCAACTCAGCAAACTTCGCCGAGTCAACCCCCTCCTCTCTATTCCTCTCAAAGTCAATCCCTTGTCGCCTCAGCAGCTCAACCGAGTCAGGAGCATGCGAGTCACGCTCCACATCAAAATCCCTGAAGTTGAACTCCCAGATGAACCGGTTTTCGGTTCCCAGATCAGGCAAGTTTCCCTTCGCATCGGACAACGTGAGGCCCACCTGGATAAGATTCAAAGCATCAACGTTGGATTTAAGGATCTTATAATGATCCGACGGCTTGAGTTGTCGGAAATAATTCCTGTTGTTCGTGGGGTCTACTGGTGGTCGGAAAACAACCCCAGGAAATTCCGTATCCATGGAGATGAACGGAAACTCATCGATTAAATCACGAATCAGCTCGAATTCCGACTCCAAATTCCACGACCACACTTCACGAATTACAATCTCCTTGCTTTCTTCCATTTCTATTTTTTTTTAATTGCTTGAAAGAGAGAAAAAGAGAGAGAGGAGGACTCTAAGTTATATCTTCTTTCTTCTTCTCTGCTGTTCTGCTGGATATGAAGAGAGTGAGAGGGTGAAGGTGTGGTATATATATTATATGGGAAGAAGGTGGGGGGTGGAGGAGGAGGTAGTTGCTTGGAAAGCGAGAAGGGTTCAGTGCTGCGGTGTGTGTGTGTGCAGTGTGATAAAAGTTCAAAGATTCAACGCGTCAGGAGTTTGACTGACTTGGTCCAAATGAGACCGCTTTCATTATTATTTTTTTATTCATCTTTAATAAATTCCAAGTGGGTTCACTTGGAGAGTTCGGATTTTGGACCATTTTCAATGTACCAGGTGGGTATTTTAGATTGAGAAAACTACGTCGGCAGTGTTGTCGTGGGAGCAGAGAGAGAGAGACAGCAACAGAGAGGATACGTAGATCGCGATGAAGCAGCCAGCTGCGTTCACTTTCTTCTTCCTGGTGGTGTCTTCCATGGCTTTTGATGCTTGCCTGGGTTTCTCGGACATTTTCTTGCAGGTGGCTAGTTACTGGTTTCAACATCACCTCTTTGTTTTATAATAACACTCCACTTGGCTTTGACATGGAACTTGCACCAAATTTACTAGGCTATTAATAATTAAAATAATGCCGGTTTCTTTGTAAATTTACTCTTAGACTATTCTCTCTTTTCTTTTTATCTTAATTTGTAGAGTATTTATGGATGGGCTTTCACTTCAAAACTAGGTATAATTCTGATTAGATCGCAAGAAGTTCATCCCATTTAATTTAAATAATGCATTTACAAAAATAAAATGTTTTCGTCTAATATATATATATATATATATCAGAAGAAGATGGAGAAGAAGAAGAATGTTTCCGTGAATTTGGAATTCTGGACAATCTTAACTTAAAGAGCAAACATCTTAGAATATTAGAATTACTATAAGTTAATGGAGACTCATAATGCACGTGGGATTTGTGATTAAGTTGATGGATATTTTATAATCATAAAAATCTTGATGGAAAAAACAAATTAATTTCCTGCTAAGCAAGTTGCCAATTCAAGTGATTAATTAACTAATGGCAATAATTAATTAGATGATATAAGATCAGTTGCTTGTCTTATCAAGGACCAAGATGCAGGTTTAATAATAATTTAAAAAAAAAAAAGAGAACAAGAGGGGATGGGAAGCTCAACCTTCACTCTTCTGCCGCGGATGTGCTTTCTCTTGGACTATATATCGTTAATGGAAAGGGATTAAATATTCTTATCCAATTAAAAACATTCTAAACACCTGGTCAAGCTCGTTAACATCGGTCAGCAATGGCTCTGAATTCCTCGTGTTTTTTTCTTAATATTTTAATCTGTTGCTTTTTGGGTCAAGGTATCTTACCCAAAGAACGAAGGACGATGCCTTGTGGACTAAAATGTATCAAACCTCCCTGAATTATGCTGAATTAGATGATTCAATTATTTGCTTCCTTTTTTTGTTTTTGTTGAATTATGCTGAATTAGAAGATTCAATTATTTGCTACCTTTTTTTTTTTTTTCAAATTAAGCCAATGCCTTCTTAGATATTTTTGGAGCATCTGGTTACATATTTAAGTTTTAAATATATGCAATAACAAGTTATAAATTTTGTGCTCCACGGGCTTAGTGATTTGATTCTAAACTTGAATAACCCATCTCCAACCCAAGTTGGGTGTCAAGAAATACTTAACTCAGAGTTGATCTAGTGGACTTGGTCAAGCTCGAGCTTACTTTACTTTTAAAAATTACATCGGATCAATAATAATTTGATTTTATAAATTTATCTTTTTATATTAATAACTATAGTCTTAATGCATTACTTCTCCACCCACCTATAAAAGTAAAAGAGGCCGGATTGCATTCCAGTGCTTGACCTAGTGGTGGAAGAGATTTGTCTTCTTTCACTACACCTGGGTTCGAGTCCTGGCATGCACGCCTGTCACCCCGCGGTACCTTACATGCTTACTGGGTTTGCAGGGTATTCAGTGGGTCGTGGGGATTAGTCGAGGTGCATGTAAGCTGACCCGGACACCCCACGTAAATCAAAAAAAAAAAAGAGACTAGATCCCATTTTTAAGTGATTAAAAGGTTAGTTTAACCTGAGATGTAGTTGGAATTGTATTTTACTCCAATAATAGTTTTGAAAGTTTTTACCCAATCATACACACCATAATTTTACATCGTTTTCACTAAAAAAAATCTCTATTCAAACATTTTTTTAAAAAAACTATGATTTAAAACTTGTTTTAAACTTAATATTTCAATTTAAAAGCTACAAGACTGAAGTTCCAGACAGAAATAAAGTGGTCGTAGCACGAAAATGGGAGGGGACAATCCAATAAAAGCTATTGGATTCAACCCAACTACCATCTCTACATAAATTCTACATCCATGTTTATGCTGGCCCAATTCATGTTCATGTCTAGAACCCAGAATCCACAAGAGTTTCAATTTCTTTCTCTCTTTCTTTTTTTGTTCCAACCTGATCAATCCATTATCCACTCCTTGTGTTGGGCTGTTATTACCAATCTAATTTAATTTTGTACGTAAAATGTGCCTCTACCTCGTTCTTGAATAGTTGAATTCATTCAAAAGAGAGTGAAAATAAAACCCACCATGGATCTAATGCCCATCATAAATGCAGGTTACCAAAAACACCAGTCCTGTCCGCTAATTTAATTTAGTAATGGTGATGGTGATACCTGCGGTGGGGGATGCTTAGGGCCTCTGACAAGTCCTTCTTCACCTCTGCGCTTTGTACAAGGCGTAGCTGGAGGATTACGAGTACTGTGCGAAGAAAAGGGGGATGAAACTTAAAATGCCTGATTTTTTTGGGAATCTATACACATAATTCAAACTAGCAAATTTTTTATGTGAAAAAATATTGTTACGATTATCCCCTTGGATTTGACAATAATATGGATGGAAATAATGAGAAATTTTTATATTTTATTAGTAAGAAAAAAAATTATTATCTAATAATTTAATCATTAAAAACTCTAATTAGTCTAAAAGTTTAAAAAAGAGAACTGACTATATAAAAAGAATATATTAATACATTTAATATTCTTTATTAATTTAAAAATCTTTATAAATATGTTATTGATATAAAGAATCACTAAATTATTAATTAATCATGCATAAAAAAAAAGTTTTGTGCAAAGAAATAAACTAACATTGGCCTAAATTAAGAGTCTAGGGCAATGCTTTTTTCAAAAACATGAAAAACATTGCCCAGAATAGGAAAAAACCAGCCATAGGGCAGTTATTGTCAAGCCTAGAAATAAGCATTTTTGGCCTCTAAAATATGTTTTTTTTTATTAAAAAAATCATAATATTATATACAAACATGTTTGAATTTAAAAAAAAATAAATCAAAACACCAAAATCAACTATGAGATACCAAATCCAGAAACTAATAACCTAAAATAGCCTACATATTTATGCAACATAGATTTAAAATTGGTTTTCTAAACTTATTTTGTGTATGAACAAACTCAACAAATTAAGAATAAACACCATTACTTTAATATTAATTTAAGCTAAACCAAAGCTAAAATAACATTTATATATATAAAAAAAACTTAAACAATAACTTTAATACATTAAAAACATAAAACAAAACTTTAAAATAATTTCATTAAATAGAAATCAAAGCAATAAAGAGATGAAGACAACATTACTTGTTAAGCATTTAAACCTTTTTTTTAAGCTTAAAAACATAAACATAACAAAAAAAAAGTGACAAATAACCTATTTTTAGGTTTGCAAAGTACACTTAGATCAACTATTTTATTTTGGCTTTCATTTAGAAAATTTTGCCTCACATCTTACAAAGCTTAAGAGAACTTTTGTTTTTACTTTCGGGTTTCTACCCTTATATTTTTTATTGATATCACTCTTATTTTTCATTTTTTTTCTTTTTCTCTTTTATATTCAACCACCTTTTAATCTTGAAGAAAGGTATTTAAAGGGTTTTTGGGAGATTTTGAATTCATATATAACCTTTTGATCTTGAGAGGAGTGTTGTGAACCTTTGACAAGGTTCCATTGAAAAACCTTTATACATGAACATACGAAAACCAAATCGTCTTTTGCATGATAGTTGTATTATTGAGGTTGATTGAGTTGTCGACTTTTGAGGCTTTCTCAAAGCAATTTTGACATCATCGTTATTTAAAACCACCTGAATTTGATAGAAAGGATGCATACCTTCCATTTCAATCTATTTTTGCTCAATTTAAAGGTTTATAGCTCTATATTTATTTGTTCAAAGATACCAACATGATCAACCTAAAATCTAAAAATTAAGTGATGGTTGATCAAGGATAAGATGGTGTGGACTTTCATGGAAAAATTAGGATATAAACATCTAATTTTATGAAAATAGAGTCTTAGAGGGGATGCTCCTTTTCCATTTGCAAAAAATCTCATGCTATTTGGAGGTCTAGAACTCCTTAAATGAGTTCTTAGAAGGTGCCAAACTTGATCATTGTGAACTTCTAAGAAAAAAGATAAACAAAGGTTGAACAACAAGTAATATAGGTTAAATCCTAAAAATTACGGATTTTAATTTGGAATTTGGAAAAGTTTCAATTTAATCTATGTTTTTTTAATTGTTGCACATGCAATCTTACTTGATATAAAAAACTTTTTAATTGCATGCAATTTAACCCCCGCCAGATTCAAATATCAGCATCAAAGTTTAGTGCCATCTTCATTTTGATTCTTAGTTTCTCATTTATTCAATTAAACTTTCAATTGATCATTAAACTTTTAATTTTTATCAATTTAGCACCTGATTTCACCAATTTCATTCCCTGAAGTCTTGCGCTTCTTACAAGTTGATCATTAATTTTGGATTTCTTCAATCAAATTTCTAATTACTTATAAAACTTTAATATTTATGCAATTAAACCCCTGATTTATCTAAATTAACTATTAAAAATTATGACATGACCTTCAAACTTTAATTTTTTCCAATTAAAGCCTAAATTGACTTTAAAAATAAATATTTCTTGCAATTAGGCCCTTAATAAATTCAACTAAACTTTGAAAAATTCCAATTGATTCCTTAAATTGAATTTTCTTTGCCAATAAGACCTATATTTCGAAATAAGACCTATATTAGTCGAAAATATGCCATTAAAGTTTTTAATTTTTTATATTTTTGATCTTCCTCAAGTTGTCTTTAGCAATTTTTTAGGTGTTTTGGTATACTTTTCTTGCTAATATATATATTTTTATTTTCTTTCAATATTTTTTCAATTATTTTGTATTTTTCTTTTTATTTTTTTTATGTGAGGCCCCAAAAATAAATTACAACAACTATAATGCTAAACACACATTTAATCAGAAATAGCCATCAACTCACTATAGAAAAATCACTTATTATAAGATTTTCCCTTAAAAGTTTTTTAAGATAATACAATACTTCATAAGCTATTCCAAGAAATCTAATTCAAATGTTTTTTTTTTTTATTTCAAACAATTTTTTTTCTTGAATTTAAATTAAATATGGTTTCAACATCACCTCTTTGTTTTATAATAACACTCCACTTGGCTTTGACATGGAACTTGCACCAAATTTACTAGGCTATTAATAATTAAAATAATGCCGGTTTCTTTGTAAATTTACTCTTAGACTATTCTCTCTTTTCTTTTTATCTTAATTTGTAGAGTATTTATGGATGGGCTTTCACTTCAAAACTAGGTATAATTCTGATTAGATCGCAAGAAGTTCATCCCATTTAATTTAAATAATGCATTTACAAAAATAAAATGTTTTCGTCTAATATATATATATATATATATCAGAAGAAGATGGAGAAGAAGAAGAATGTTTCCGTGAATTTGGAATTCTGGACAATCTTAACTTAAAGAGCAAACATCTTAGAATATTAGAATTACTATAAGTTAATGGAGACTCATAATGCACGTGGGATTTGTGATTAAGTTGATGGATATTTTATAATCATAAAAATCTTGATGGAAAAAACAAATTAATTTCCTGCTAAGCAAGTTGCCAATACAAGTGATTAATTAACTAATGACAATAATTAATTAGATGATATAAGATCAGTTGCTTGTCTTATCAAGGACCAAGATGCAGGTTTAATAATAATTTAAAAAAAAAAGAGAGAACAAGAGGGGATGGGAAGCTCAACCTTCACTCTTCTGCCGCGGATGTGCTTTCTCTTGGACTATATATCGTTAATGGAAAGGGATTAAATATTCTTATCCAATTAAAAACATTCTAAACACCTGGTCAAGCTCGTTAACATCGGTCAGCAATGGCTCTGAATTCCTCGTGTTTTTTTCTTAATATTTTAATCTGTTGCTTTTTGGGTCAAGGTATCTTACCCAAAGAACGAAGGACGATGCCTTGTGGACTAAAATGTATCAAACCTCCCTGAATTATGCTGAATTAGAAGATTCAATTATTTGCTACCTATTTTATTTTTTTTAAATTAAGCCAATGCCTTCTTAGATATTTTTGGAGCATCTGGTTACATATATAAGTTTTAAATATATGCAATAATAAGTTATAAATTGTGTGCTCCACGGGCTTAGATATTTGATTCTAAACTCGAATAACCCATCCCCAATCTAGGTTGGGTGTCAAGAAATACTTAACTTGGAGTTGATCTAGTGGACTTGGTCAAGCTCGAGCTTACTTTACTTTTAAAAATTACATCAACTTGAATCAACAATGATTTGATTTTATAAATTTATCTTTTTATATTAATAACTATAGTCTTAATGCATTATTTCTCCATCCACGTATAAAAGTAAAAAAAAAAAAAAAAAAAAAAAAAAAGAGACTAGATCCCATTTTTAAGTGATTAAAAGGTTAGTTTAACCTGAGATGTAGTTGGAATTGTATTTTACTCCAATAATAGTTTTGAAAGTTTTTACCCAATCATACACACCATAATTTTACATCGTTTTCACTAAAAAAAATCTCTATTCAAACATTTTTTTAAAAAAACTATGATTTAAAACTTGTTTTAAACTTAATATTTCAATTTAAAAGCTACAAGACTGAAGTTCCAGACAGAAATAAAGTGGTCGTAGCACGAAAATGGGAGGGGACAATCCAATAAAAGCTATTGGATTCAACCCAACTACCATCTCTACATAAATTCTACATCCATGTTTATGCTGGCCCAATTCATGTTCATGTCTAGAACCCAGAATCCACAAGAGTTTCAATTTCTTTCTTTTTTTCTTTTTTTGTTCCACGCAACCTGATCAATCCATTATCCACTCCTTGTGTTGGGCTGTTATTACCAATCTAATTTAATTTTGTATGTAAAAAGTGCCCCTTCCTCGTTCTTGAATTCATTCAAAAGAGAGTGAAAAAAAAACCCCCCATGGATCTAATGCCCATCATAAATGCAGGTTACCGGAAACACCAGTCCTGTCCGCTAATTTAATTTAGTAATGATGATGGTGATACGTGCGATGGGGGATGCTTAGGGCCTCTGACAAGTCCTTCTTCACCTCTGCGCTTTGTACAAGGCGTAGCTGGAGGATTACGAGTACTGTGCGAAGAAAAGGGGGGAATCTTTTAGATGAAACTTAAAATGCCTGATTTTTTTGGGAATATATACACATAATTCAAACTAGCAAATTTTTTATGTGAAAATATTGTTACGATTATCCCCTTGGATTTGGATAGTTGACAATAATATCGATGGAAATAATGAAAAATTTTTATTAAAAAATTATCATCTAATATTTTAATCACTAAAAATCCTAATTAATTTAAAACTTTAAGAAAAAAAACTAAAAGAATGCATTAATACTTTTAATACTCTTCATTAATTTAAAAATCTTCATAAATATATTATTGACATAAAAAATCACTAGATTAATAATTAATCAATTTTAAAAAAAGTTTTGTGCAAAGAAATAGAGTAATATTGATCCAAATTAAGAATTTAGGGCAATGTCTTTTTCAGAAAACATAGAAAAACATTGCCCAGAACCTAGGAAAAAACCAGCTATAGGGCAGCTATTGTTAAGCCTAGAAATAAGTATTTTTGGCCTCTAAAATATGTTTTTTTTATTAAAAAAAATCATAATATTATATACAAACATGTTTGAATTTAAAAAAAAATCAAAACATCAAAATCAAATATGAGATATCAAATCCAGAAACTAATAATCTAAAATAGCCTACATATTTATGCAACATAGATTTAAAATTGGTTTTCTAAACTTATTTTGTGTATGAACAAACTCAACAAATTAAGAATAAACACCATTACTTTAATATTAATTTAAGCTAAACCAAAGCTAAAATAACATTTATATATATAAAAAAAACTTAAACAATAACTTTAATACATTAAAAACATAAAACAAAACTTTAAAATAATTTCATTAAATAGAAATCAAAGCAATAAAGAGATGAAGACAACATTACTTGTTAAACATTTAAACCTTTTTTTTAAGCTGAAAAACATAAACATAAAAAAAAAATAAGCGACAAATAACCTATTTTTAGGTTTGCAAAGTACACTTAGATCAACTATTTTATTTTGGCTTTCATTTAGAAAATTTTGCCTCACATCTTATAAAGCTTAAGAGAACTTTTGTTTTTACTCTCGGATCTCTACCCTTATATTTTTTATTGATATCACTCTCATTTTTCTTTTTCTCTTTTATATTCAACCACTTTTTAATCTTGAAGAGAGGTATTTAAAGGGTTTTTGAGAGATTTTAAATTCATATATAACCTCTTGATCTTGAGAGGACTGTTGTGAACTTTTGACAAGGTTCCATTGAGGAACCTTTATACATGAACACATGAAAACCAAATTGTCTTTTGCATGATAGTTGTATTATTGAGGTTGATTGAGTTGTCGACTTTTAAAGCTTTCTCAAAGTAATTTTGACATCATCGTTGTTTAAAACCACCTGAATTTGATAGAAAGGATGCATACCTTTTATTTCAATCTAGTTTTGCTCAATTTAAAGGTTTATAGCTATATATTCATTTGTTCAAAGATGCCAACGTGATCAACCTAAAATCTAAAAATTAAGTGATGGATGATCAAGGATAAGACGGCGTGGACTTTCATGGAAAAATTAGGATATAAACATTTAATTTTATAAAAATAGAGTCTTAGAAGGGATGTTCCTTTTCCATTTGCAAAACATCTCATGCTATTTGGAGGTCTAGAACTCTACAATGAGTTCTTAGAAGGTGCCAAACTTGATTATTGTGAACCTCTAAGAAAAAAGATAAACAAAAGTTGAATGATAAGTAATATAAGTTAAATCCTGAAAATTACAGATTTTAATTTGGGATTTGAAAAAGTTTCAATTTAATCTATGTTTTTTTAATTATTGCACATGCAATCTTACTTAATATAAAAAACTTTTTAATTGCATGTAATTTAACTCCTGCCAGATTCAAATATTAGCATTAAAGTTTAGTGTCATCTTCATTTTGATTCTTAGTTTCTGATTTGTTCAATTAAACTTTTAATTGATCATTAAACTTTTATTTTTTTTATCAATTTAGCACCTGATTTCACCAATTTCATTCCCTAAAGTCTTGCGCTTCTTACAAGTTGATCATTGATTTTGGATTTCTTCAATTAAATTTCTAATTACTCATAAAACTTTAATATTTATGCAATTAAACCCCTGATTTATCCAAATTAACTATTAAAAATTATAACACGATCTTCAAACTTTAATTTCTTCCAATTAAAGCCTAAATTGACTTTAAAAATAAATATTTTTTGCAATTAGGCCCTCAATAAATTCAATTAAACTTTGAAAAATTCCAATTGATTCCTTAAATTGAATTTTCTTTACCAATAAGGCCTATATTAGTCGAAAATATGCCATTAAATTTTTTAATTTTTTATATTTTGATCTTCCTCAAGGGATATGACGATTTGATGCAAAACGTGTGGATGATGATTTAAATCTACCTGCATGGATGATTTTTTTCATGATAGTTGTATTTATTGATGAATAATAGCATGAATATTATAAAATCCAATCTAAAATTCAATTTAAATCAAATCTGAAATATATATTTGTACCATATAAAATATTTATTATTGGTTAATGGGCTAGGCCTGGTCCGCCCATGATAAATGAGCCTAGGGGTGTTTATTTTTGGTTTAGTTCGGTTTTTATCAAAAAAAATAACCAAACCGGAAAAAAAAAATTGAAAAAAAAAAACCGAAACCGAACCAAAACTAGGTCAAACCTACCGGTTTCGGTTCGGTTCGGTTTTTTAAGGGAAAAATCAGTTCAAATCGGTTTTTGCTCGGTTTTGGCTCGGTTTTTCCGGTTTGGCTTGGGTTTTTTCCGGTTTCGGTTCGGTTTGGTTTTTTGATTTTTTGGTTATAAAACCGAATCGAACCGGCTGGTTTTTTCAAAATTTTAATCGGTTTAATCGGGTTTTTTTTTCGGTTCGGTTTTTTCGGGTTTTTTTTTCGGTTTTCTCGGTTTAATCGATTTTTCGGTTTTTTTAAATACCCCTAAATGAGCCTAATCCAATTTATTAGAGAAGTTAATAAAGAAAGTAATCACTTTCTCTAATAATATATAAAGGGACATAACTCATATGGAATATAAGTTTTTCATTATTGAAAAAACTTAGTTCTCTCTTTCTCTTCTCCTATCTTGATTTTCTGCATTGACTTGACAACATTTATAAAGACGTTCGTACTGTGGAACATCACTTTGATTCTAGTAATTTAAGTGACACTGAAGTAATTGATTCAGGAATAAGAAAGCAACTTCTCACAAGTAAGTTTTCCTTTCCGATCTACATTTATATTTTTTTAAAATTCAATATATATATATTACTATTTAATTTTTACTAGGCATATGTGTTAATTAATAATCTGTTAAACTTCCTTAAACCACCCAATAATCATATTGCTTGGGAATTAATCTTTTAGAAACAAAATGCATAAGGAAAAGGAAATAGAAAAAAAGAAGAAGATAGCTCGAGATGCTGTGAGTTAACTCAATTCTTCATCTAAGTTATTTTGTACTGATTTAAAAGATCATGAAATGAAATTTAAGTTTTTATTTTTACGATTTAACCTGTTTTTTTAAAGTGTTTTTATTTAAAAAAATATTAAATTGATATTTTTAAATATTTTTTTTAATGATTTTAATATGTAATTGTTAAACCCATAGAGAACCTTGCAATCTCAAGCAACCCATATTTCTTGGTTATATCATGAGTTTGAAAATTCTTACCTGATAGTGCACGTGGACGTGGGTGTTTGATGCTCTTACAAGAATTTTGAGAAGTTAGTTCAACTACTCAATGAAACAGTTAATGCATTGATACGAGCTTAATGGATCTACCACGGAGGTAGAAAATAAAATAAAAAAAAAAGTTAAGATTTTAGTTATTTTATTATTTAAATTAAAAATATAAATATTATTAAAAAATGCTTAAAAAACAATTTTTTTATCAGTTATATGCTAGCTTGTTCGATAATATGGTTATAATTGTTTTTTGAATAACTTTTCATGATAAAATATATATTAATGATTTTTTTTATTTTTTAAAAATTATTTTTTATATAAGCACATCAAAATAATTCACAAATACTAAGAACATATTAATTTGAAATAAATAAAAAAATCACAACTACTAATAACATATTAATTTGAAATAAAAAAATAAAAAAATTTAAATTTTTTTAAAGTACTTTTAAAATTCAGAAACAAACAGTAGAAGGTCTCCACTGTAATGTCAATACTGATCTATTGCCTTCTGCAGTAGAATTAATTCCATGATAAGTAATTCTTGTATGAATTTCTAACAAATTCGTACGAGAAGTAAGAAGCTAACAATTAATGAACAGCTTTTATTTTTATTTTTTTAGTATTTTACATTCACAAATTATGTTTGCAATGCTTTGCATGTTAGGATTGTTTTTTTTCTTTGCATGTTCTCCCATGAGCTGTGAAGTGTTTGAAAATATTCTGAAATTAAATTAAAAATCAATATTATAAAATAAAATTAATTTTAAGTAGATTTTAAAAAATTAAAAGAATAAAGATAGTTTCTAGATGTTGAAAAAAAAAGGGGAAAGTTGCTGGGAAAAAAGAGAGAGAGAGAGGTTCAACCCATCACATTCTAACCATGCAAAAACTATTTTGATATTAATACATTCTTTTTAGAAGTAATCTTAACCATTATATATATATATATATATATATAAGCCATGGCATTATATATATATATATATATATATATATATATAAGTAGATTGGTGTCTATGAATTTTTTAAATTTAGTTTTTTTTTTTTAATTTTTCACGTGACTAGATAATGTTTTAGAGTTAAGTTTTTATTTTTCTGAGATTTTTAAAGTATTTTGAGGTATTTTAAGATGAGATTAAATTTTTAGTAGCATAAAACTCATATAACCTAATTTGTATTACTATTCTTCTTCTTTTTTTTAGAGAAGTTTGAGTTCCAACATACCCTTTAATTATAATAATAATAAAAGGTTATGAACTGATCAACTGTTTAATCGTCGTTTTGTGTTCTTGTAAAAACAGTTATGATTGTGTTCAACCTAGCTAGTACTGAATATATATGCATATTATAAACAAAATCATGTAAAAATCATCAGTGTTATGGGTACAAATCTAATTATTTGAAGTGTTAGACTTGTACTTGTAAACCATAATATAAAGAGAGAGAAATAAAAGGCATGAATAAGAACACACACTCAATTTTATTTGATAAAAGGCAAAAACTCAGCCTTTTTGGTTTTAGAGAAGACAGAAGATCAGAATGTGGCTACAAACATTCATAAGAAACTGTAGCAATGGAACCCTAAATTGCATGCGATCGATTTGCTTATTGGCAACCAAACTGCTATCAAACAAGAACATCATTGAACAAAGCTAACAAGCTAAAAACTGGGTCAACACGGAACAGAGAGAGAACTAGGAAAGAAAAAAGAGGTAAGACTAGATAGACATAAATCATAGATAATAAAAAAGACTTCTACGTAGGTAGGAAAAGTAACATGTTGTTTGTCCATGAATAACAACAAGAAGAACCCTAGCTAGGATCTTCCTTTCAGCTCGTTGTCTTCTTGTTGTTTTCCGCGCTGAGAAAATCAAGCAAGACTGTGCTCTTGCATTTCGGACATTTCGGATCCACCTCGGATAACAGAACATACATGAGGCATCGAGGACAGCCAGCTACTAGCATAGGAGTTGTGACGACGCTTCTGGGGAAGTTAACAGTCATGTCTTCAGGCTCTGGTGAAACACAAGAGCTCTCTGCTGACAATATTTCAGAAGATGCATTCGAAATCGATGCCTTCGGTGATTCGACTAGCGGGTTAGGCCTAGATGGTGAAAGGTTCAGCTCCAAATCCAACATGGAGCTATCTCCTACTCGACTCATTTCCTTAGAGAATGAATGAAACATTACAATCAGAAATTGAAGTTTTTTTTTTTTAAAAAAAAGATTAACAAGATCAGGAGGCGTCAAATCTATATAAGAATTGAAGAAAGTGGCGTACCTTGTGTCAATTAGTGTAAAGTCTAGCCAATTAAGTAGAGGAGATTGGAAGTCTCAGAAGTGCCAAAGGTAGAATTGGCAATACGAGGACTCCGTACTAGCAGCACCTAAACTAGCTACTTTGCACTGTCCTCCACCGTTAACAAGAGCCTGGCTTCCTTCTTGAAATCTCCCACCATACCATTAGTTATATAGTGAGTTTGAGGAGGAGAGGTGGGGGAGAGAGAAGGTGGGGTTTTCTTTAATTGTCAATCAATTATAGGTACGTAGGAGTAAATAAGAAGAGAGAAGGCAAAAGGTGATGGAAAGTGCTTTTGATGCAAAAAAAAAGGCGCAAGAGGGTATATGAATGCCTCAAATTGTATTAATTGCGGCGGGCAATATACACCGAGATGCTTCGGCACAAGTGGAGTAAATACCGCCTCGCATGGCTAGTAGTCGCCGGACGATCATCTATCATTTTCTCCCATAATAGATAGCCAACCATCTCAAAACTTGGAGTAGGTTCTTGACAACGTGACGCACACCACGTTGAATGCGTATGTTCTTAACATAATGCACCGCGTCGCTAAACAAGGTTTTAATCATGTTTGGTTATCACAACTTAAATCTAAATTAATCTTGATGTAAATGATTTTCTTCATTTTATATATGACAAAATTAAACAGAAATATTTAGTTTTTAAACGGTAGTAAAATCAATTGTTAGCCTCCTCGAAGCATGGGATAGAATTGGTTTATTTTGTGCATGTGTGAGAAGTACCGAACAGCATCCATGCCATAGTTGATTTGTGTCAGCCTTACAATAATAACCTTAATTTATCTTCTTTTTAATTTCTTACCGAGTATGGGCGAGTACTTTCAAATGTCTCTTGCCGTTTCTTTGTCAAAAGACTAATAAGGGATGTTTCCTTTTTTACCAAATTATTAATTTGGGGCTTCCTCATTTTCAAAGAGGTATTGAAGAACGGGCTAGGGTACGTAGGCTAAATTCATAACCATCATTAATTACAAGGATTGAATATATTGACTTTTATTTAGCTAGGACTTAAGAACATGGCGTAGGAAACTGAACCATGTCTTAATTGTGGATATTTGTGGCTGATATATGAACTTAGGAACGTTTCGACCATCCTTGAGCTAAAAACTTGGACCAATGCGTTCTTCTTCTTTCTTTTTCATCAAATTAATAGTAGAATTAGAGTAGGCAAACGGGTTAAGTTACATATTTCAGCCCCACTTTCTTAGAAAACGTTTCCGGCCACAACATTTCAGTTGAGAATTATTATTTTTTGTATTTCAGTTAATGATCTTCTCACAGAAAGAAATAAAGATGTAAAATGATTTTTTTTCTCTCAAGAAAAAGCCTGCTGTCGTAATTTACTCTGTTGTAAGAACATGAAGAAGCAATATATACTTTGTTAGGGATTTTCCTAACCATGCTAATTTGAATTATCAATGAATATATATATATATATATATATATATAAAGTAACTTGAATAG
>NW_011499848.1:775832-907769 GCF_000495115.2 Populus euphratica | reverse complement strand
CCTATTTTTCCTTCTCTTCTTCTCTTTTTTCTTTTTTCTTTTTACTCTCTCTATTCTCTCCTATCTTCTTTCTCTTTATTTCTCTTAGTTTTTCCTTTTCTTTTCCTTTTCTATGTTTTCCTTCTTTTCTTCCTCTGTTTTTCTTTTCTTCTCTCTCTGTGTTTTTTCATTCTCTTCTCTACTTCTTTTTTTTTCTTTTAGTCTTTCACCTTTCTTATACTTTCCTCTTTTTTATGTCCTAGTCTCTCCTGTATTTATAGGCAAAAACAAGGGAGACATATGGACAGGACGGCTTATATGCTGCTGCCCCTCCACTACCCGAGGGACACATCTCCTCCCTTTTCTTTAACATATGGAAAGCTTTGGGCAAGTAGGGGTCCTTGATCGGTGTCCCTTTTACCTTTTCAGAGGAAAAAAAGTTGATGAAAACACAAGGGAATGACAGCTCCCTTCCCCTGTTTTCTGTATGTCCAAGGGAGGAAGAAGACATACGGTGTCGTTCAAAACATCACCATTTTGGAACCTTTTTCGTGAAAAGTATATGAAACAACGCTATTTTCAACAAAACACACCATTTCATTTAAAAGAAAACAACGGCAAAAACATGTCAAAGTCCAAATCAATCTTCAATTTGTAATTTCTTCACTCAAGTCCTGAATTGCAATTTTGATTTAAAAATCAATGCAATAGCATGCCTACTAAAAATTAAATAGTGCTCCTAAAGTTGATCGTTGTTTTCACTTTGGTCCTTAGTTTTTGATTTATGCAATTCAACCCTCAATTGATCAACAACCTCTGATTTTCTTCTATTTAGTCCTTAATTCAATCAATTTTAGTGCCTGTATTTACATGTCTTTTCTAGTTTGGTCCCTGGTTTTGGATTTTTTCAATTAAGTTCATTTAATATTTATGCAATTAAGCACCTGATTTGATCAAATTAACTCTTAAAAATTATAATTTGACCCCAGAACTTTAATTTCTTCCAATTAAAGCCCAAATTGACTTTAAAATTATTTTTTCTTGCAATTAAACCCTCCATAAATTCAATTAAACCTTCAAATAAAATTTAAATGAGTCTATAAATATATGATCTTGAATTTTTCTTTCTTAAATTGAATTTTTTTTTTATCAACATGACTCTCATCAATCAACAAAATACTATCAAATTTTAATCTTTATATTTTTGAACCTCCTCGACAAATTTTTGGTCATTGTCTGGTCGTTCTGGCATCTTCCTTTCACTACTATTATTTTTTATTTTTCTTCTGAATATATTTTTTGATATTTTTTACATTTTCTTCTTTTTTTTCTTGGTAGGGACCCAAAAATGGGTTACAATAAAGGTTATAAAATGAGGTAAAAAAGATTAAAAAAATTAGTTATGACAAACTTGTAACCATGCTATTTAGGGCTAAGCTAACCTGAAATATCCTACCAAACCCGCAGTCCAGATAATGTGATTGAAATAACCTGATTAAAAAAATAAAAATAATTAGAAAGCTCTTTCCTGTCAAACCCTTGGCCCATATTATGTGATTGGAATAACCCGATTAAAAAAATAAAGAGAATTATAAAGCTTTTTTTTCTATAAAAAAATCCATGTTAACTTTTCAAATCTAAGATCCGAGTCATTAGACATGAAGCATCCAATTTAGAAAAGCTATGAAGTCTAATTCTCAATCAATCATATATTGAAGGATGAAATTAAAAAAAAATTAAAAAATAATTTTAAAAAATTAGCAATTAAAAAATAAAGATCAAAATTAAAATACAAAATAAATTTTATATTTAATTGAAGGGTGAAATTGAAAAAAAAATCAATTTAATAAAAGGACCATTTTTTTTAAATGAGGTTCAAAATTAACATATTAAAAATAATAACTCTTACAAAAGGACTAAGAAAAAAAATTAGAAATCAAAACAATGAAGACCAAAGTGGATCAAAATACAATATTTGGTAAATTAGGATTCAATAATAAAATTAAAAATAAATAAAACTCCTACAAAAAGGTCAAGATCAAAAATAAAAAATCAAAGGAGTAAGGAGTAAAGTTGAATTACTAACAACCAAGAGGACTATGTTGTAATTTTTAGGGGATGATAGAGAGAAGAAGGAGAAAAGAAAGAAGAAAGGTCCACGACAACAAATTGAACCACCATTAGAGCAACACATCATATCAATAGGAAGAGAACATAATAGCACTTTTAACGACATGATGAAAGAGAATTTTTTTATGGCAAGATCAGGCATCACCCGTGGGTGTGCCGCATATGCATGTCCTTTTTTTAATTTATTTAAATACAGAAGTGCCCCTGAGCTAATTTTCTAAGTACAAAAAAAAACCATTGTAAAAAATCAAAAATACCCTTTGACCTTAGGCTTTTTTTTTTAATTTTAAAGTTGTTTTTTTCATTTTAATATGCATTTAAATATTTATGATTTTTTATATTTGGTCAAATACCAAGTTACCCCTCATATTAAATTATAATAATGAAAAAACTATTGTAAAAAATATGAAAATATCCTTTGACTCCAAGTTTATTTATTTTTTTCTTCGAATTCTGATCATTTCATTATGCAATAAAGATAGAAAAATACTTATTTGTCCCGAGCTATTTTAAAAATGACCAATAAATTATCTGAAAAGACTTTAATGCCATTGGAAGCCAATACAAAGTTTTTAATTTGGGTAAAAAGACTTTAATGTCATCAAAGGCAGTGCAAAGTTTTAATTTGGGTAGAGAGGCAAAGACACCTGACAATTAAAGTTTTTAATCTGGGTAAAGAGGCAAAAACTCTCTTACACTGTTATAATGAATAAGCACACTAATCAAGTAGAAACTACGCAATAAAGAACAATGGGCGATGGGAGGATCATAGTCAGTGATTGGTAAATGGTGGTTGAGGTTGAATTGTCATTCAACTAACTTAATTGAAAACCCAATTACTAATTAAAGGAGATGACATGCCATTGCTTTGAAGATGTTTAAATTAAGGTCTGATCATTTACCAAGAAAACTAACTAATCTATCTACTTTCGTTGTTACAATTTGGTTGGAAAATGATTGAATGTGTTAAAAGGACAAGCCCTATAGCTAGCTAGGAGGCAAAAGGTATAGCAATAATGAAGAATAAATAAATAAAAAGTAAATATATATGTGCATTTACATGGATGCAGAATTAATATAGTTTAAATAATTGTAAGAGAAAATGTTAAGATACAAAAGTATAAAATTAAGAGAAATACTTCCTCATCAACTTCACATAAAGCAAACACTTCATGGTGTTGTAATTACTCGATGCTTGCATCGTGAAAGAGATTGATACAAAAAAGAGATGGAATCATAGCAAAACTTCTCAAAAGTGATAAGATCTCTCTCATGTTTCTTCTCTGTTTTTATGTCTATCTCTCTCCATAAAACTTCTCAAACCTTCTACTCCAGAATTATATATTAAACTTCGGTTCTTTCCTTAATTTGCAAAGGCTAGTCAGAGAAGCCGCACTATATCTTGTTGGTTACAAGCAGCAGTGGAATTTGCAATGGAAGATAAGACTAATTAAAGAAAGATATTAGAACGTGAGATTGTGAAGAGGAGATCATGTATAGAAGTTGGGGTACAATTCAGCCTGCTGGGTATTTTTTTTTTTTAGATTAATATGGATATCTGAACTTGCCTGGATATTTGATGCTATGGCTTGTAAGTGACGGTGAGCCACGAGAAGCTTCATTAAAGACTCAGAAATGATGCTCATATCACTGCAAAAAAAAGGTGCCTTCTAGAGAAATAGATTAAAAAAAAATTACAATTCAATAATATGATAAAAGAATAACACATAAACGATTTATATAGAGGTTAAATTAAATTGATAAACAAAAGGAATCCAAATCTAAGAAAGAAAAATAATTAAATTTAAAAAATAATTAAAATAACAAACATATCTTTTAGATCTAATATGATGATGTTTTGGATTGTAGCGGGTTGTAACCAACCGTCATCCCTCTTTGAATGAAACTGTATAATTATCTAGCAGAATATAAGTTTAATTTAACAATCAAATCTAAAATTTTTTTTTTTGTTATGTTTCGCATTTAAAGCATATAGGCTATTTCACATATATTTATGCAAACTTTGTCTTATCTATATTATATTATAGATTATAGAATACATTTAAAAGACGTGGCTTAATTACATGTGGATTAACGTTGTCCACACACACAATATTATGAATTTTTTTTAATAATTTATTTTGATTATCAAAGTTTTATTTTGAGTGATTTAATCTTAATTAAAGGTCAATTATTTTTAATTTATTAGTCAATAATGAAATAAAAAAAGATGGATGAAAATAAAAACAGCACCAAACATAAGTGGTGTCACAAAGATTGCATGACAATTACATTTAGTTATTGATATTTCAAAATAACATAATTTATACAATTTAGATCTCTTTAAATTTTAAAAAATAAATTTTGATACATAAATTCATTTGTGTTATTTTTTAGTCTATAGTAAGAGAAAAGAAAGAGGAGGGGCTGTTGAATTCTAGTAACGAGAGAGAAAGTTACCGTTTACTTCATTCTCAACCACCAAAATGGTTTTCTAGGTTTTAGTTTCTTAAGCTATTTTTTAGGTATTTGGAATTGATTGAATGCTTTGTGGGTGTTATAAGGATATTGGTGAGGTATTTTTGGGTTGAAATAACTTAATTAAAAATTATGTTTTTTGGCAAAAAAAAAAATCGTTGCCCTTATTTTCCAACCACTAGTGTGATGACTAGAATCTAGGCTTACAGATAACAAGTTATCTACTTATTTTTTTTAAAAAAAAAAAAAGAAATGGATAATTTGTTGTCTACCCCTTTAAAAAATAAAAAAACAAGCCCAAGCCTAGGCTTAAAGGCACGTCAACGCTCCTATGCTCTTCATTGTTATTGCCTAAGTGTACTGTGTCATAGGATCGTGAGTCTAGACTTTGATTAACCTTTTTTTTATGTTAGATATAAATTCAAGGGAAAATATTTATTGAACTCGGTTAAGTTCATGATATGAATTATAAATTTGAAAAATTAAGCGATAACACACCGGCTATTATTATTTTTTATATTACTTTTTTAACAAATATCTTTTTTAAAGTATCTTTTTTTTAAAATATATTTCAATTAATATTCATCATCTATGATTTTTTCTTGTTTAACCTTTTTTTAGATAAAGAATTTTTTATGGTATTGCGCGTATTTAATTTTTAAAAATATTATTTCGATTCATCTATAATTTTTTTTCTTTTGTATACAAGAATTTAATTTTTTTAAATAATAAATTTTTATTTTTAGATAATATTTTTAATATATGTAGCCTTACATAATATTTTTTATTTTTTATTTTATTTAATCAATTTCATATATGTGTCTATTTTTAATATTGTTTGATTAAATAAAAAATTAATTTTAATAAAAAATTCAATAAATATCTTATTTTGCAAGGTTAAATATTTTAATATATACACGTTTCTTGACTTTTTTAGTTTTATTTTTAGTTATTTTTAATCATTTTTTCTCTTTTATTAACTCATATAGATTTTAAATTATTTAATTATATGTATGTATAAATATTTTAATTAATTTTTTTATATAAAAAATTTGAATATATATTTTTTATAAAAAAATATTTAACTACCAATAAAGCACGGATTAAAAAAACTTAAATAGTCTATGAATATATTCAGAACACGTCACATGCATTCTTAGATTGGCTTTTCTGACTCTCCATGGTTAGATACGCGGCCTCATAGCATGGTTCTTCCGTACTCCTTGAATCTTTAACAATGACTAACAGCGACTGATGATGGATAGATATATTTTACTAGTATAGTATAATGATATTTTGTTTTTTTTATATGAAACTCAATTATAGTTTTTGAAAGCATTAAATTTTTTTATATAATTCATTTATTATTTTTAATTTTAACAGGGATAAATATATATTTATCATCTTAATTACATAATAAAATAAAAAAATATTATTAGAATAAAAAATCTTAAAATCTTGAGAGAAGGAGTATTTTTAACTTTTCACAGTAATTTTTTTTATAATTATAAAGTTAGTTTGTGAAAAATTTTATATTTAACTAAATAAAAAAATAAAGGAAGACATGTGCAAGGTATTTGAAAAGTATTAACACTTTATGAGTAGTGCATATAACATCTCCTGACTTTCAAAAATAATCTTTCATC
Source organism: Populus euphratica (assembly GCF_000495115.2). Classification (NCBI taxonomy): domain Eukaryota; kingdom Viridiplantae; phylum Streptophyta; class Magnoliopsida; order Malpighiales; family Salicaceae; genus Populus; species Populus euphratica. Next base: position 901,536 of record NW_011499848.1, on the reverse strand, counting down.
GTGTTTTTACAAGTATTGTTATGTTTTTTTCCTGTTGGCACATGTCACCGATGATGGTCCAATTTGACACTAGTGAGTCTTCTTTTATTTTTCTCTCTCTCTTCCCTCAAAAATTACAATTTGATCATCTTAGTTGTTAGTAATTTAATTATAGTCCATATTCTTTTTATTTTTATTTTTTTTCTTCATCTTTTTGTAGAAGTTTTATTTATTTTTGATTTAATCCCAATTTATCAAATACTATATTCTCTAATATGGTCCTTATTCTTTGGATTTTTAATTTTTTTCTTTGGTCCTTTTGTAAAAGTTTTGGTGGTTTTCAATTTAATCCTTCAATTTAAATTAATGGTATTATGTTTGTTAATTTGGTCCTCATTATTTTGATTTTTAATTTTTTTCTTGGCCCTTTTGTAAAATTTATTGTTCTTTTTAATTTCACCCTTTAATTACAATATCATTTTTATGTAATTTTGATTCCCATTTTTTTATATTTTTTTCCTTTTACTAAATTGATTTTTTTTTAATTTCATCCTTCAATTAAATATAAAATTTATTTTGTATCTAAGTTTTTATTGTTTATTCTTTTAATTGCTATTTTTTAAAAATTATTTTATTGTATCTTGAATTAAAATTCTTTTTCAATTTCATCATTCAATATATGATTAATTGGGAATTGAACATCATGATTTTATTAAATTGGGTGTTTTGGGTCTAATGGCTAGGATTATGAATTTGACAAGTTAACACGTTTTTTTTTAAATTTATAATTCTCTTTATTTCTTTATTAAATTATTTCAATCATAACATGTTTAATAGAGTATCAAAAGTTAATTAGCTTAGCCCTAATTAATATAACTATAAGTTTATCATAATTACTTTTTTATTTTATTTTTTTACTCCATTTCAACACTTAAACATTATTTTGAACATACATAAAAACCCAGCAAGTAACTTCTCTTTCTATATAATATTTTAATTTAATTTAATTCTCAATTTGATAGTGTTATCTAATCATTAAATCCTTCTGTGCTACAAATTTACAAATAATCATATAAAGCGGCATTGAGAGACAATTAAACTTCTACATCGATGGATCATCTCATAATTGCAAAAGGTTATAGAGGTCTTCTTTTGAACATATATTAAAGAAGAGCTAGATCATACCTTTTCTTTTGTTTTTTATACATATTATATTAATTGTATAAAAAAATTGATTTGTTGTTTTCCTTTTAAGCCAAATGAATGAATCTAAACTGGGATTTTCCTATATATCTCTTAAAAGTGATATATATATATATATATATATATATATATATATCACATTAGAGTTTCGACTATAGAACCCTTGAATATATATATATATATAGTGCAGGTAGCTTGAGTAAACGCGTTTGTTACTAATTAATAGGCCAGATAATAGCACCAACACTTCTTTTTCTACATTAATTCCCTAATTATTTTCACCAATTTATGGTATTATCTATACTTTAATTTGAGTTCAAAATAACTACCCGAATCCAACTCAAAGATATATGGATTTTTAATGCCTGAACCCAATCCGATTGCGTTTCAACAGGTTATAAAGCCTGAAAACCAAACTTAAATGATATAATTTACAACTATTTAGTATATAATTAACTTTGTATACATGTGATATTTTTTAAAAAAAATATTTATTTATTTATTTATTTCACGCCAGATATTTGAGTTTCAAGTAGGGCTCGAGGTTGGGGAGGGTTCAAGTTTTAAGAATACTCACTCCGAGGGGCTTTATGAGTAAATAATCAAATCCATATTTCTACTTTGAGTTTTGATTCGTGGACATGTATGAAAACTCATGGCCAAGAATTTAGAATTATAACAATTAATACGTACGTTATACTTTAAAAATTACAAAGATTTTGTTACTAACTTATTTCTACTTTATTATTTATTCTCCTCCTATAACGAGGGGCATTTTCATATTAATTTATATGTTAATCAAAACTAAATAATTTTTAAAATTTTATTTTTTTTAAGACCACACCTTTTATGTTGTAATAAAATACGATGAAGACCATAAGCAAAATAAAATTTTGAGACGTATACAAACACTATTTTCTTAAGATAAGGTTATTAGCAAGCTTTGTAAACACAAGAAAAACTATGGTTTTTCAGCACACCTTAATTATATAAATTATATAAGTGCAAGATATACATAGACGGCTAGCTTGTAATAGCTAGATGGAAAATAAATTAGAGAATTAAAAAATTTAAAGAATAAAAGAATTGTTAGAGAATTAAAAAAGTTATAATTGTTAAAAAAATTTAAAATAAAAGAATTAAAGAGTTATTACAAAAAATAAAAGAGCTATTAAGAAATTAAAATTTTATTAGGATTTTGTGATTTAAAAAAATTAATTTCAATTATTTAAAAAACTTATGGTTTCAGGTCAAAAATAAATTATTATTAGGGATAAAAAGCTCTAAAAATACAGGCATATTGCCTCGCGTGTATGGCGAGCAATCAAATTCAGCTCAATCTTACACGCATGATTCCACTTTTTTTTCTTGGTTGTTACCATCACATATCGAGGTTTCTCCATTATATAAACATTACATGATTATTTTATTTTTTTAATATAAAATAAAAGGCCCTATACATACTTTATGTTTACAAAAAAAAAAATTGTGTTTTTTAATATATAATAAAAATCTTTGAAAATAGTTTTTACTATTTACAACATTTTATATTTATCCAAATTATGTTACAAGGTTCGATCACAAGAGAGAAGAGACACACAGTCGAACCTTTCCTGAGAGTTATTAATTTCTCATTTAATTCGATATTAATACTGACAGTACTTTTGGCGCAGTTATGAAATAACAATGTGCTTTCTGAAATAAAACCTACCCACATGAGCAAGGCAAGTGGATTCCAAGAGGAGTGGATCCCTCTCACCTTGCCTTTCTTACGTCTTATCATTTATTTTTATTTTTTAAAATTTACTTGTAACATTATTAACCACTCGTAACAAAGAAGGCAGGAGTGTATGTCTGCTAGCGTGGTAGTTATTGTTTTTTAAATAATTTTTTATGTTAAAATATATATTAATAATATATTTTTTTTAAAAAAATATTTTTAATATTAGTTCATCAAAATAATTTAAAATATATAAATTATATTAAATTTTAATAAAAAAATAAATAAAATTTAAATTTTTTTAAAACACGTATTAAACCCATTCCTAAACGGGTTAATGTCATTGGGCTCCATTTTTTTGCCTGGTTTCTGTGAGCATTTTGCAGGTTTCTGTTTTCTTTTTTTACGAGGTCTGGCTCTCAATTCAATTTCTATGTGTGGGGTAAAGGTTATTAATTAATTACTAGCCACACGTACGGCCACAATAAGTAGCAAGTTTTAATTACTGATATTTATTGTGAATGTGATTTCGATTGAGGTTAGGATATTATCTTCATCTTCATCTTTATATTTCTTGCTTTCTTATCATAATTGTCTATTTATCAACTTCATAATTTATTCTTTATACCTCATTTATACTAATATTCCTAGCTAATATGAATCTATCTGATTAGTTATAGATCTTAATAAAAGTGTGTATAAAGCATTATTAACAATCAATTTATAATCTCTTTTATCAACAAAATCACCTACTTGTAATTTGAAAAGGGCATTTTAACTCTTTCACACTATTCTTTTTCTGACAAAAGAATTAATAACTGCAGGTGTAAAAGAATTACACATTAATTTAAATTAAATAATAAACATGCAGCTAAAGGGATAAATAGATGCATCTTATATCCAATTATGCTTTTATTTATTCTATTGTTTTTATAAATAGATTTATTTTTATTTTTAAAAAATTATTTATTCTATTGTTTTTATAAATAGATTTATTTTTATTTTTAAAAAATTATTTATTCTATTGTTTTTATAAATAGATTTATTTTTATTTTTAAAAAATTATTTATTCTATTGTTTTTATAAATAGATTTATTTTTATTTTTAAAAAAGGCTTGATTCATTATCTTGCCCAATAGTGGTTGGGTGATATGGGTATTGATTATCATTTATGAGAAATAAACAACTTTTTCGGCAACTTCTTCTTCTTCTTTTTTTTTCCGGTTTTTGGCCAATAGGGATTGGGTGATAGAGGCATTCATTAATTATCTTGAGACGAAAAGATGACCGATCCCACACTTGAGCATCATCAGATCAGAGAGTAGTACAAAAGCAAGCTAAGAAGGATCATCAACACATATATTTCACTTGTCATTGATTATATGGATGGTGAACGTTTGACATTGTGACAGCAAATAAGATGTATACTTTTGCATGGGCGGAACTTCAAAGAGTGAACAGAAAAGGAAAAGCTTTCGTTTCCAGAATACACCCTGAGCAAAATTCTTGCAAGGTCGCATCCTAGTCTTCCAGGATCTGCTGCCTTTCAAGCTCAATAATACGTTCAGTCAAAGTGCCTGAAGGGCCAGTTCTTGGTTCGTTAGTACACTTGCATTGCAAGAGTTGCTGCTTAAGACTCCGGACAAGCTCATTAAGCCTGTGAATGTTCTTCTCTTGTGATAAGATAATCTGCAAAGTCGAAGACGTCCATTCGGTGTTTTAAGGAAAGAGTAAGCAAAATTTTGAGACAAAACTGGAATTCTTTTAGCGTTTCTATTTATTCTAGAGTTTGCCTGCAACAAGTAAAGATAAAGCTTGACATGATAAGCTACAATAGGGATAAAGTAGCCGTATAATGATAGTCTCCCTGTTAAGCGACAGCTCAGGAATCACTAGAATCTGAGTGTTACAACAGGTAGCCAAAAAAGAGTAATATAGAATAACATACAATGATATGCCAAAGTCCCATATTAAGAATCACAAGCTAAGAAAATGGAAACAGCCCCAGTTACATCTAAGTATTACATTAGTTAACCCGAAAAAGGCAAGGTAATTACGCGAATTTAATAATGTAAATGTTCAAAAACAATATCCTCGAGTGAACAAAATAAGTTTACAATTCCAGGATCCAAGAAACTATAATGTCCAGGTTACCACGACAGAACTACATGCAGAAATCTCGACATATGAACAACTAATCAACTAAGACATAGAAGCATTAGAAGTTGATTACAATATTTGGCCTCCAATTGTGATCAGGGCATCTTTCTATATGTGGATTATTTATAACAAACTAAAGGATTAGCATTTATGTTCTATGACAAGACTTACTAATACAAAGTCAGTACGATCATTTCACATTTGTTTCTTAATTGAGAGCTCTCAAAGTAATGACTTAAAAGATCATATATCTTTGCTGAATAATAGATCTTTCAAGAGAGTTATTTTGGCAGAACCACTCAATACAAAAATGCCAAACTATTGTCTTCAAATTGATACTTAAGATGAAGAGCTAGCATTTTTATTGGACATGATTACGAGAATGTCAGTATAATAAGATAACCTCCATGGATGTTTGACAATAGCAGAGTAGATTTAGAAATGATGGGTGTTCCAGGTTTGAACCTGGCATGGTGATGCAGTGGATTTTAAAGAAATGTCAAGTTTTCTCTGAATTTTATTTTTTTTGTAATAAGATAACAGTATTCTATGATCCGATTACAGAATTTTGGTTTTCTACAACCCTGGTTTTTCACTCTTGTTTAAATTCAATTTCATATTAGCTTTAGCCATTATTCTGCGGTAGCTGCTGTTTTTTTGATTTCCCTACTATACATCGCACTGGATCTAGTAGCAGCCCCTATGAAGGCAGAGATTGTTACATACATAGTCTAATGCTCCAATTACAACAAACAAATTGCATTATCTAGCGCCATTGTATTAGCAAGTCATAATTAGTAAGATCACCCCTGCACTAGTTATCGAACTGATTTGGTCTACATAGACTATGTCTATCAAACACTTATCCTATCAAGGAAGGCAAGGGTAAACAGAACACATAGACTTCAAAACATCAATGAGCTGATAACTCCAAAAAAAACAGCTTCGGTAACCAATACACATTACTTATAGCATGGAAGATGTTCTAAGTACTAAATGCAGCTAAACTTACAATTTCACAATCAAAATATTCTTTAACAGTTGCAAACACAAATGATTTCATTCACAAACCAACCCAATAAATGGATGGAGAAAACATAGAGAAAGACGACACTCCTTACCTTCTCTTTTACACCTTCTTCCCACTTTGAAATCTGTAGCTGCTTTGGGTTGACAGCAGGCTTCGTGTCAATGTCATTTACAAGAGGTTGTCTCCACTCAAATTGGGATGTGATTATCAGTATCAGTAACAGAAACACAAGTAACATAGGCCTAGACATCATTATAAGCTGCTCTCACAATACCTGCTCAAAATCTAAGAATAAATACTAAAAAAAAAAAAAAAACTTTACGGTCATTCTTGTTTCAAAATTATGAATCTAAAGAAACCCATTTGAGATTGAGCTAAATAGTCATAATCTAAACACAAGCCAGCCCCAAATCGAACATTGCTAAACCCAATTAAGCCTAATTTTGCCCTAATATTCTTTTCGGGTACTTAGAAACCAGAGTAAATGAGATGCTTCTACTTCAACTTGCAATCTTATATATACTAAATGCTCAAAAAACCCAAAATTCTTTTATCTATAAAATGCAAATACGAAACAAAAACAAAACAATATTAAACGAAAAAAAGAAACTTACAGATCATCGAATAAGATGAGAAAAGCCCGTGTCCAAATTCACGATCGGTTTTTGCTAAGTTTTCTTTTTTGACTTTCAGGTGTTTGGGTTTTGCTTTGTGATGATGACTATCGTTTTGAAATTAAGGGTTTTTTTTTTTTTTCAGGAATAGTTTAATTTGGGGGGCTTTAAATGCTTGTTAAGTAGAATTTTTGAAGCAAAAATGAGATTACTTGATATTCAAGAAGCTTTTGCTACAGTACTTTGAAAATTAATCAGTTTCTATCTTAAAAAAAAAAAAAAGTTGTTGATTTTAAAGATAGTGATAGATTAGTCCCTTTAGTTTTTTAAAAATCAATTAATTAGTCCATGAAATACCAGAACAATAACCTACTTTTGTAGTCAAAAGTTTCCTTCTTACCTACTTCGATATGTTTTCAATTCAATTTATATATAATTAACCAAAAACACTTGACAGATTTAAGAGTATAATGATTGAATATTTAGTTTTCAAGATTTTATAGATTAATTAATTGTTTATGTTAAAACATAAAGAATAAGTTATAATTTACTCACTGATTATAAGGGATTCCAATGGATCAAGTTGGAGTTGGATTATTCTCCACCGAATCCTATTTAGAATATCTAAATTCATGAATTGATTTTGCTTTTAACCTATTTAGATCAAGTTCGTTGAAGAATATACTTCATCTGATCTGATAAAAAAAATATTTTATTAATAAATTATAAAACAAAGTATAAATTTAATGTTTATTTATAAAATCATAAAAAATCTAATGAATTATAAAATAAAAATTCATGTATAATATTAAAAAATAATAAATTTATAAAAAAATAATTAAAAAACCAGTTGAAAGTCCATGCATTAAGTGAATCCCTTATCTATCTCCATATTTAATTTCATTCAATTCAAATCAAATTTTATTCTAATCTTATCACACAACTATATTAACTATATTTTTAAAACTTGTTCAACCAGCTGATCACTCAAGGATTTGACTAATTCAGGATTGAAATCAGACGAAGAATGATTTAAAACTCGTCTAACCCAGCAGGTTGACCCGGTTATCCAATAAAACCAGGTTGAAAACTCGATTATAACCCATTAATTATTTTTTATTTTTTTTTAACAAAATAACATCTTTTTTATTTATAAAAAATAGAATTGACTCAGTTGACCCAATCAAAACCCGTGATCCTGGCCTTGGGTCTGGTCAGCATCGGCCCAGATTTAAAAACATTGCACAAAACATAAAAGTCCAATCCACCAGTATTTGATAACTAGTTATAAGTTCCTTGGTTTTATCACGTCTTAGTCTTTGGACAAGATAGTTTTTTTATCACGTTTTTGTCATGAATTAGATAATTTCACATGCTATATTATGAGTTAGATAATTTTTTTATTAATTTTCAAAAAATATTTAGATATTATTAATATTTTTTTAGCAAAATAAAATAAATAAATTAGGTAGAGGTTGATCTTATATGTTATAGTTGACTTTGTAAGTTTAAAGACAACTTAAATGACTAATAAAAATATAATCTGACTAAAAAAAATTAAGACGATATCTTTTTAAAAGAATATTAAAACGACAACATATTGAATCCACTTAGATTTATTTGGATCAACTCGGATTTACTCGAATCAACTAGGGTCAATTTGTTAAATCTTCAACATAAGTCATAAGACCTTGATAACCCTGTAAAAAAAATATGAAGTAAAGAAAATAATAAAAAAATATGAAGTTCAATTCTTAATTAATCTAATATTAAAAGGATGAAATTGAAAATAAAATACAATTAGAAAAATAAGTTGAGTCAACCTGAGTTAATTTGTTAAATCTAAATCATATGACCGGAATAACCACATATAAAGCAAATTGAAATAAATTATAAAACCTAGTTCCTAGTCAACCCGCTATTGAAGGGTGGAATTGAAAAAAAAATCAAAAAAATTAAAAAAACATGAGGCAACCGGCTAATTCATGACTCGGGTTATGAGACTGTAATAATCCATCCTTCAATATTCAAAAATAAATCAATTTCAAAGCACAATTTCTAATCAAACTAATGTTTAAGGACTACATTGAAAAAAATTAAGAAAAATAAAAAAAATATTTCGAGTCAACACACATTGAAAAAAATTAAGAAAAATAAAAAAATATTTTGAGTTAACAGAGTTAACTTGTCAAATTTGGATAATAAAACTGAGATAACTCCATAGCAATAAAATAAAATAAAATTATGAAGTCAAATCCTCAATTTACCCAATGTTGAAGGATGGAGTTCGTAAAAGAAATCCAATTAAAAAAAGGTAAAAAAACCCAAGGCAACTCGATTAACCTATAAAACTCGTGACCTAGGTTATGAAACTATGATAATCCCATCCCATAGAAAGAAAAAAAATAAAGATAAATACACAATATGTTGAAGGATGAAGGTAAGAAAAAAAATCAATTATAAAAAGAACAAAAATATGACCCGAGTTAACCGAGGTTAACATGCCAAACCTAAGTCATAACATCGGGATAACTCTATGAAAAGTAAATTAAAATAAATTATGGAGTCCAATATACATTAAATTCAATGTTGAAAAAAAAATTAAAAACCAAATTATAAAGGGCCTTGTCATTTCACTGTTCATTACTACAGTAAAATATCAAAGCCTTTTAATATATGTTAACTAAATTATTGTCCAGTCTACCCTGTAAGTTAAATTATATCTTTTGGGGTGTAAAAAGAATATGAGTGTTGTTAATGCATTTTTTTAGCAAAACAAATTACACAGGGATTAACTTGATGTAATTCGTCTACTTGACAGGTTTTAAAATAACCCGAATTGTAATGCCCCACACACATTTATCCCTATCCTTTTTTATCATTTGTAGATAAACTCCTAACCTTTTGTTATTTGAATATTGACCTCTCTTAGTCTTACGTATTCATTTCATCCCCCCACAAATGTTTTTTTTTCCAACAATTTAGTACTATATTCACTTTTTATTTCATCAATTTCAATATTTTTATCTTGATTTAGGTTTCTTTAATTTAATTTAATCCATTTTACTACTAGTTAAATTTTTCATATTTTAATGACCCAGAAAAATTATAACCGAGGGTTTACAAGAACAATCAATAAAAACATAGTTTTACTAAAAAAAGAATCAAGACAACATATTTTTTAAAATATTAAAATAACAACATATTAAATTAACTCGAATCAACTTAGGTTAACAAACTAAAATTGATACAAGGTCATGAGACCCTAATATTAAAAAACAAGTCATTTTTTTTATTAAACCCAGTTCTCAATAATTGAACTTTGAATGGTGAAATTGAGAACAAATTCAACTAAAAATTAGTTAAGTTAGCTCGGGTAAACTTGTAAAAATTGGATCATAAGATATAGATAACCTTATAAAAAAATTATGAAGCTCAATTTATAACTAACCCAATATTGAAGGATGAAATTAAAAAAAAAATCGATTAATAAAGAACAAAAAACCACATGAGTCAACTAATCAAACCCATAATCGGGTCATAAAATCAAAATAACCTCACAAAATATAAACAAAAATAAATTATGAAGTCTAATTCTAAATCAATCAAATATTGAAGGATGAAATTAAAAAAAATCAACTAAAAAAAGATAAAAAAAACCCTACTCAACCAGCCTAACCTGCAACTCAAGTCATAAAATTATGATAACTCTATAGAAAGAAAGAGAAAAAATTATGAAACCCTATTCCTGATTAACTCAATGTTAAAGGAGAAAAAAAAAAGACTTGAATTAATTCAGTTAATATGTGAAACTCGAATCAATGGACCATAATAATTTCATAGAAAACAAATAAAAAAATTTATAAACTCCAATTCTCCATCAACTTAATATTAAATGATGAAATTGAAAAAATAATATTCAACTAAAAAAAGAACAAAAAAGAAACCCAAATCAACTTAACTAACCTGTAAAATTATTATTTGGGTTATAAAATCATGATAATTTTATGAAAAGCAAATTCAAAAAGATTATGAATTTTAATTCCTGTTCAATGAATAAAATAAAAAAAAATTAATTAAAAAATAAAAAAAACTTGAGTCAATACAGATTACTTGCAAAACTCACAATACAAGTTATGATATCAAAATAATTTTATAAAAAATAAATTAAAATAAATTATAAAATTCTATATCAATAAATCTAATATTAAAAATTAAAATTAAAAAATTAAAATTAAAAAAAATTAAAAATTAAAACAAAAATAAACTTGGCTTTTCACTCTTCATAGCCAAGTGAAAAGCCAAATCTTTATAGTGTATGTTAATATGGGAGAAAAAGTGAACACACGAAGTCTTTCCAAAAAAAAAATCCAAGCATCTCTTGGGTCATTGTGTGGCCCATTATAATTTTTTTTTTTTTCAGTTTTTCATTTAGCCTTTCCTAGAAGGCTAAGACCAGAAGTGTGGCCCCTTCTTAGAAGGCCCTTGAGAAATAACGTCCGAATATCGATTAAATGAAGTTAAAATACTACCTAATCCCAATTTTGATCCCTAATTTCTCGCATCCCAAACTTTAATGATGACGTGTGTTGACAATATAATATATGTATTTTTATAAAAGTTTTTCTTAATTAAAAATATATCAAATAATATATTTTTATTTTTAATACCAACACATAAAAAAATATAAAAAACATTAATTTAATATTTTTTTCAAAAACAAAAACAAATATTTGTCTCTAATGTTCTAATAATCTATCCTAAAAAGCCTCTTATAACTAGTACAAGGATCCTTTTGGCATCAAGAGATCAGAGACCATACACACTTGGGTTATCATACATACAAGAACCGTTATTGACGATGGTGTAGCCGCCATCTACCACAAGATTGTGGCCACTCACATATCTGGAGTCATCACTTGCCAAGTAGAGAGCTGCTTCAGCCACATCTTCAGGCGTCAGAATTGCTCCCTTAAGGTTAGAATAACCACTGCGAATTTCATCATCGGTCATCTTCAAGAAATTTCTTGACATTTCAGTTGCAACAGTGTACGGGGAGACGCAATTTACACGAATGCCAAATTGTCCAAGCTCAACAGCTGTATTTCTCATTAGCCCTAACACGCCATGCTTTGAACTTGTGTAGGCATGGGATGCAAAACCTCCCAGAATACCACAAACACTAGAGGTTGTTATGATGCTGCCTTGTCGAGCCGGCTTCATCACACGAGCAGCATGTTTAGTGCCCAGGAAAGGACCTACTAGGTTAACCCTAATGACTTCCTCAAATTCAGACATGGAAACATCAACCATGTTGGTTTTCACCACTCCTACAATACCAGCATTATTGAACATAACGTCTAGCTTGCCATGCCTTGAAATGGCTGTGTTCACTGCATTTTCTACATCCGTTTCTTTTGTAATGTCACAATGGATAAAAGAAGCAGATTCAGAGTTCAAATCTTTGCAAACAGAATGAGCCAACTCATCTTGAGTATCTGCAATCACTACTTTTGCTCCATGTTTGAAGAAGTGTCTTGCAGTTGACTCTCCAATGCCACGAGCTCCACCGGTGATCAACGCCACTTTACCTTCTAGCCTATAAATTCCACACGACGGCCACATAATGCAGCCATGTCAAAAACGTGCTTCATGCTAATAATTTGAAGTCTCTTACGTTCTTATGGATGCCTTGATTAAAGAAAACTTACTTGATTTTGCCATTCGTACTAATGGTAGAATCATATCCATCATAAAACTTACGTTTCTTTAATAGAACTCAGATTTAAAAATCTAATTCAATAACATAGCTGAGCCTCAAAGAAGCCCCCCAATGACCCAATGAAAATCTTGAAGTCTAAGCCACTTTATAGATTTCAAGAATCTTTTATATAAAATTAAGATGAGTTTGAAACAATACAAAAAATTGAGAATTATTATATCCATGCATGTTTGAGGTGCCTAATGCCTACATTTCTATATGATAATTAGCAGAAGACAGATGGTACTGATCTGGTAAGTTCCAGCCTATATATCTCTTAATCAAGAAGTCAAAGAACAAATCAGAGAAGCTAAACATTTCATTTATTTTACAGGAATCTGGTTCGATTGATTCTCAGCTAGCTAGTCCAAAGTGTTGAAGGTAACAAAACTGAGATTACCTTCTTGCAACTGTAGAAAGTAGCGAGACACTTCCCATGTTAATTTGATCACTTTGATGAGCTAGGTATGCTCTTGCAAGCAAGAGTATATTCTTATTTTTTTCAGATCAAGACTAGAAATCTTGAGAGTGAAATAAGTCTCTAAAGAAGATTATCTTAGTTCTTAAAGTTATGGCCTCTTCTTTTAATGGAAGTCACAATCAAGTGTCGATACAGAAATCGTTTCTTCTCCACTACTTTGTAAGATGCCATCATTTTCAGACAATGGATCTATCACATCGGCATCTTCCTTGAAATCGCATCGGGTAACAAAATAGAATGGCCCTACAATAATGAAAGCTGAAATAATTGCATTGGCTTTCTCATCTACATTAATTATTCATAGCATAGTCGAAATATTTTACTTGGATCTAACCCGGTTAAAGACGTTGTTGATGTATTCATCAAATCAATTTATAAATTATCGAGTAAATTTAATTTTTAATTAAAACAATGCTGTTATGAGATTTTTTTATAAAAAAATATATAAGTACTACTATACTGTTTTAGTTTTTAAAAATATCATTTTAATTTTAGATATAAAAAAATTCAATATAAAATTTATCATGAATCAAGCTCTAGATGTTCGGTCACTGGGTTGATTCACAAGCCAAATTTTATAACTGTATGATTTTTCATTATAATGACAAATAAATTAGAGAAAAAATTGTTTTAAAATCTTTATTTAGAAGGAAATTGCAAGTATTAAGGCATATTTGTTTTCTGATAACTAGTTTTCAGGAAATCGCTTTTCAAATTTTTTTGTATTTGTTTGTCATTAAAAAAGTTAGTTAATGAAAAACACTTTCCAATCAAAGAAAAATTTAGCTTGATTTCAAGAAAAGTGTTTTCCTAAAATATTTGGGTAGAAAACACTTTCTTGAAGTTGTGAAAAATTTAAAAATATCATATCATTTACTGATTATATCAAATGTGATCTTCAAACTTTTAATTGCTATATATATATATATTTTGAATATTTTTTTTAATTTTATCTCTTAAAATTTATTTTTTATATTAACTTTGGTCCTTATTTTTATAATTATTATTTTTTTCCTTATAATTTTTTATTGAAATTTTTTATCTATCAAATTTGGTCCTCATTCTTTTTATTGTTACTTATTTTATTTGAAATAATTTATGAAATGTCAACTTTATTATTTTAATTTCTTCATCTTTTTTTTTATTTTTTAGATTTGATCTTCATTATTTATTTTATTTGAGATAATTTATGAATTATATATTTTTTTAATTTCATTTTCATTCAACCTTTTAATTTGTAAGATTTGGTCCTCGTTATTTTAATAAACTTGAGAAAAATAAAATATTAATAAGTTATTTTTTAGTTTATTTTCCACGATATAACCAAATACTGGAAAATATTTTTCAACTTATTTTCTATTACACTATCAAACATCAGAAAATAATTTACTTTTTCAGAATTCACTTTAAAAAAAAAACTACTTTCTTACAAACAAACAGAGCCTAAAAAAGTAATTTAAAGTAATTTATAAATGGATAAAAAACCTATTCAAATAACTCCTAGGCCTTCTATTCAGGAAACTCATATATCCTAGTCTTACTCCTCTTGTATTACTCTCGATTTCCCTATTACTTTGTACTTCTATTTTTACTTTTTATATGCTGAGTCTGACTAGGACCACATTTTCATTGAAGTATGTTAATGTTTCAGAAAATTTATACTTATTAATCTTCCTTCACCTGGTATTTTTTGATAAAAATATATTATTATAATCTTAGTTCATTAGTAGCTCCTAATCTATGTGATATAATAATATATAAAAACTTTAATTAATCTCTCAATTCAGATAAAGTAATGAGTTTTGTTTGTAATAAAAATAAGATAAACTAGGAAAAATATAGAAAAATATGCATCTGGGCTAAAATAAATCTTTCATATATAAAAGAACAATAATTTGTACTTGAAAATTTTCTAAGAGATTAAGGGTATCATATCCATCATCTATATAAATTTTTAAGTGGCTATATGGAACGCAATAAGAGTGAATATATACTTAGAAGCTTTTAAGTGATTATAAGTTCTTGGTAAGTAAGAGCTTGTAGTTTTACCAGCATTGTCACAAGAATTAAAAGTCATCCACTAAAGAGTGGTCACCATAATTTCTTTTTTTTACGAGGCATAAACTCTCCAAGAGTGGTGATTACATGATGTTGCAATTTATACTTAAAAGATCAATCACATTCATCTCTTGGAGATTATTATATATAGCATTAGGGAGATTATATTTATCCCTTGAAGATTGATATATATAGCATTAAAAAGATTACATCTATTCCTTAAAGAGTGGTGTATATAGCACTAAAGAGACCAATTAAATACATTCCTTCTAAGATATATTATTGAAAGGCTCTAAGGGATCACCAAGAAAAAATGAAAACAGTCATTTTAAATAACTTATTTATTTAGAAAAAACTTACATTTTTTTATAGATTAATTTAGGTGTCCATGCCAACTTGCGTGCTCGACGACTAATCCCATAGACCCTGAAGTTAACGACCAAGTAAGCCTCCAGTAGTCATCATATGAACAATGAAAGACTCAAACTTAAGAACATAGATGAAGCAAATCTCTTAGTCCCAAGTTTTTACCACTTAGCCACCATCTAAATGGTTAAAAAATAAATAAAAAACTTACATTCTTTTTTTTTTTAGATTAACGTGGGTGTCCGGGTCAGTTTGCGCGCACCACGACTAATCCCACGGGTCCTGAAGTTAACGCTATATATATCAATCTTCAAGGTCCTGAAGTTAACGAGTATGTAAGCCTCCAGTAGCCATCATATGAGTTGGTTACTTGAACCTGAGAACACAAAGAGCCTTTCAATAATATATCTTAGAAGGAATAAGTTGGTTATTTCAGCAGTGTTCAATATGAGTTGGTTAGTTTGTAAGCCTCTAGTAGCCATCATATGAGTTGGTTACTCGAACCTGAGAACACAAATGAAGCAAACCCCTTAATTTCAAGTCCTTATCACTTGATCACCAATTAGATAATTAAAAAAAAAATATAAGTTTTTTTTATATTAACATGTGATGTATTTTTATAACTATCCAAAGAGAAAAAAAGAGTCTTTTTTATATTGAACACTGCTGAAATAAAAAATTACCACAGCCAATAAGAATAAGAATGTAAGTTTTTTAATATATTAACAAACCAATTCATATTTGGATATAGCACCATGTTCTTGGAGATTAGCTCGTAGCAAAGACTAATGTCCTGGGCTTGGCAAACCGCCAAGCCTAGCATGCTGAAGACGCATTTATTTGAACATACTTATTTTTTTGCAAATTTATGCCCGTGAACCTTTCTTGACTTGTTTTTTTAATAAAAATATGCTACTAAAAACTTAGTTGATTGTTCTGCACTGCTTCAGGTCAGAGGGTCAGTGTTAGCAAAACTGAAGTTTTGTTCTCCAGAAATGTATCAGACTCGTTAGCTCGAAACATTAGTAGAGACTATGGTTTTGGGAGAACTGAGGACTTAGGCAAGTATTTGGGAGTTCCTCTTCTGCATCAGCGTATCACGAAGCAAACCTATGGTTACCTCCTTGAGAATATGAAGAGGAAGCTGGCTAGTTGGAAGTCTAATAACCTCTCACTAGCTGGACGTATCACACTCTGCAAATCAGCTCTATCCACCATTCCTCTTTATCCAATGCAGTCTACAATTCTTCCTAAGGGTATCTGCATGGAGATAGACTAAAGGTATCTGAATGGAGATAGAAAAGATTTGCAGAAGATTCATCTGGGGCATGAAGAAGGGACGGGACAAAACCCATCTTCTTAATTGGAGGACACTTTGTCGGCCTAAGGTAGAGGATGGTTTGGGATTAAGAAGGATGCAAGATATGGACAAGGCATTCACTATGAAACTGGCTTGGGGTATTCTTAATAACAGCAGCAGCTTGTGGTTGGAATTTCTGAAGGCAAAGTATTCAAAAACTCAGATCCAGATTACAGAGTTGCAAGCGACGAGCCGGGATTCTTCTTTGTGGAAGGACATTTGCAAAATCTGGCCACAGGTTCGCTTTTGGACAGATAACTGGTTGGATGGGTTTGACCCCTTAATAAACCATTCCATCCAAGAGGTTCCAGTGAACATGATTAATTTAACAGTTGCAGACATGGCAAATGACGGAAAGCATCGGTGCTGGGACAAATTTGCCCACACGCTGCCTCTGCAATTGGTGATGATTTTGGTTGGTTGTCCTCCACCAGCATATGACATGGAGGACTCTATGAATTGACATTTATCTTCGGGTGGGGAGTTTTCAATCAAATCAGCTTATGGGCTGCAACAGAGCAGTTTGGATGCACATCGCGACAAAGATCCTTTATGGGGACTCATATGGCATTGGAAAGGTCGAGAGAGGGTGAAAGTCTTTCTCTGGACGGTTGCACATGAAGCCATCATCAAGTTGCTATACATGGCTGACTAGTAACCTAAAGGATACGAAACAGACTATATTATGAATATGATTACAAGTTAAAGTCCTAAACAAAAAAAAGCAAAAAGGAACTAAACAAGAAGTTTATTCTAACTTGAAAGTAATTTTGCCGACTCAACAGTTCATCTTGATTTAAAATAACAAAATCTAGTTTATTTTCAACAACAGCTATGTCAACAGCATTTTCAACATCTTTTTCTCGAGTAACGTCACAGTGGACGAAGGAGGCTGATTCAATCTTCAATTCTTGGCAAACAGAGTGGCCTAATTCATCTTGAATGTCTGCAATCACCACTTTAGCTCCATGTTTGGTGAACAGTCTAGCAGCGGGCTCTCCTATGCCACTAGACCCTCCGTGATTAATGCCACCTTACCCTCTAGCCTACAACACCAGCCAAAAGCTTTCATTAGATCACCTGCAAGACATTAGCATTTAGGCTCTAGCTAACCAAATCAGACATCAATTTTTTTTTCAACTCTCACCGTGTTGGTTTTTCCCTAATCCATTTGAATTCATGAATAAAATCAAACATAGTGAGAATATAATTTAGAGAAAAACGAAGATATGTTTTTAAATGGACAGAAGAACAGGCCATTCGACAAGGAAATTCTGAAATTGCAGTCTTGGTTTGGACAAGCCGAGGAGTGTTGAAATTCTGAAATTGCAGTCTTGGTTTGGACCAAGCCGAGGAGTGTTGAAAACATGCTGCTAAGTTAACAAAAATCGAAGAAGCCATGCCATGATGGTGTGTTCAAAATAATTTACTCGATGCCTTGGTCAAATTTAGGCATGATGCTTTATTATAATCATGCAACTAAAAAAACGAGCACTTGAAATACTTTCTTTAATCATCATCTCTACATCGTATCTTCTTTCTCGCGGCATTTTTACTCTGTCCTCTATTCCTTTGTTGAGAATTTGGCCTTTAGGATTTTGTCCTCTCTTATCCTTCTGTTGAAAATTTTGCCTTTCGGTGGTCCACACTCCATAGATTTTAGAAAATGAACAAGTCGGCAGCAAAACAGGATACTTAAAGAACTACAGGATATATCAGGAACGACCGGATTTTGTCCTCTCTCCCAAGTCCCAAGACACTTCTGTTTCTCTGCTTTGTGCTTAAGAGCAGAACACTGATGTGAAAATATATCAAACTCAGCACCCCGTATACATGAATATAGTTAAGATATATGTAAGGTGATATAAATATTCACGACAGTAAAAAATATATTTTTAAAATTTTAAAAAATATAATTTAATTGATTAGATTTTATATTTGTTTTTTAGAAATTATTAATTTGAGTTTTATAAATTTTAAAATTATTAAAAATTTAGATTATTAACTTTAAAATTTATAAAATTAATTTAAAAAACAATATTAATTAAAAAAAATCTATATCTTTGAATTATAAGAGAGAGTAGATAGCAGATTCATGGACTCCAGCACCAATCAAGACAAAAACTTCCGCATCTGCCAGCACTTTGTGCTTGTCCTGAGTGGCTGCTGTAGTAGTAGTACAATTAGAGAATTGCTGGTCAGCACTCTTTTTCAAGCAAGAGTTTTTCTATTATTAAATGATAGCACCACAGCAACAGTTTTTATCAAGAAAACATCACGGAGAAAATTACTCCTGCCTACAATTTTTTCAAAAACATTGCTTGTGATTTTGGGTGTATTACGACTTAATTTCTAACAATGCCATCTTGCCTGATAAGGGAAGGTGAAAAGAGTTCGTCGGAAAATAACATATCTTGAAACTGAAATAATTATCAAATTAAAGAAGACTTATCATATTGCTTAAATTTATGGCTTCATCATTAATTTCATCATAAATCCAGATTCAAATAGATTGTGGAAACATACAAAAACCTGGATTAACTATGGTGAAGCCCCCGTCTACAATCAGATTATGCCCACTAACATACTTGGACTCATCACTCCCCAGAAAAAGAGCAGCCTCAGCAATGTCTTCTGCTTTCAGAACTGCTTCTCTCAGATTAGAGTAAAAACGATTTACTTCATTATCATCCAGCTTAAAGAAATCCTTCACCAGTGGGGTCAAAACAACGTAGGGCGACACGCAATTTACACGGATGCCATGCTGCCCTAACTCCACAGCTGTGTTCCTCATTAACCCTATCACACCATGCTTTGAACTTGTGTAGGCATGGGATGCAACACCTCCAATTGTTCCGCAAACGCTAGCGGTTGAGATTATGCTACCTCGCCGAGCAGGGATCATTACGCGGGCTGCGTGCTTAGTGCCTAAGAATGCGCCCACTATATTGACACTAAGGACCTTCTCAAATTCAGCCTTGTCGTTGTCAAGTATGTTTGGTTTTGGCGTGTCTGCTGCTCCTGCATTATTGAACATGATGTCCAGCTTTCCATGCTTAGAAACAGCTGTGTTAACTGCATTTTCAACATCTTTCTCTTGAGTAACATCACAGTGGACGAATGAGGCTGATTCATTCTTCAATTCTTCGCAAACAAAGTGGCCTAGTTCATCTTGAACGTCTGCAATCACCACTTTGGCTCCATGTTTGGCGAACAGTCTAGCAGCGGACTCTCCTATGCCACTAGACCCTCCAGTGATTAATGCCACCTTGCCTTCTAGCCTACAACACCAGCAAAAAGCTTTCGTTAGATCACCTGCAAGAGACTAGCATGGAAGCTCTAGCTACGCAAATTAGACATCAATTTTTTGTTCTTTTAACTTCTCACCATGTTGGTTTTTCCCGAACCGGTTTCAATTCATAAATAAAATCGAACATAGTGAGAATTTAGGGGAAAACGAACATATATTTTTAACATGACAACAGTTAACAAAAACCGAGGAAGGGAAGCCATGATAGTGCTCAAATGCCATGAACTAAAGAATAATCTACTCAAAGAAAGCAAATTGAAAATCAATTACCTTCTTAGGGCTGCTGAGACAAGGGAAACACTACCCATGAATGAGTATCAGCTCCCCTGGCAGCCTCTGTCTGTATTTTCCCAGCACATGATACTTCCCTAATATAGCCATCATCAAGGCACCTATCGCTCAAGCACCTGTCCACGTGGAAGGCACGTCATGCACACACAATATTTTTTTATTTCGAGCATCTACAATGAGAAGTGTTATATTAAAAAGTCAAATAAAAAATAACCTTTTAAATAATATAAATATAATTTTTTATTATATATATTTCAATAATAAAAAACTATTTAGAAAATCCAATTATATTTTAATATAATTATATAACTAATTTAGATTTATTTTATGTTTTAGAATTTTAGATATATTTAAAAATTTGATGAGTATTCATAGTAATAATTTAAATTCAAATAGTAATAATTAAAAAATCAAACAATAATAGTTTAAAGTTAAACAATAACAGTTTAAAGTTGAACAATAACTATTAAAAGTCAAAGTCATACAATAACAGTTGAAAAGTCAAATAATAATAGTTCAAAGTCAAATAATAACAGTTTAAAGTTATATAGTAATAATTAAAAATTGAATAGTAACAATTCAAAATTAAATAATAACAATAAACTTTCACGTGAATACTATAAATAAAAATATAAAAAAATTGAGTCATACAAACACTTGTATATTGAGATACCATTTGCCTCACGTGTTGGAGAAAGAAAATGAGTTATTAGCCAACTACTATAAAAATAATCATTGATCAACAATTATTTATTTTTATTTTTTTATAGAAAAATATAGAAAAAACTTTTCACATAATAAATAGCTAAAATAGCTATTTATTTGCTTCATATATTAAAGTGAAAAAATAAAAAATAACTAAAAATATAATTTTTAACATTTAGTTTTTCATTTAGCTATCTAGTTAAAGATGCTCTTAGAAGTTGAATAACTAAGGTAAAACACTCCGCTCTAGAAAAAAAGTTAGACTCAGAATGAAATCCAAGCTATTCATTAAAAAAAACTTATTTTAATATTAAAAAAACAGTTCATAACTCTCTCATTCAACCACTAAAGAAACATTATTCCATAAATAATTGTGATTTTAACACTCCATCACACCATGTTTAACATTAATGTCCGCCAACAAACAGGCCTCGTCGCATTGCTTGGAGGCTAGCTCAGCTTCAAGCATATTTACCACATGCAAGCTGACATTAGGAGTGGAATGAATCACCTTGATTAGACCATAATTGCTTAGCAGCCCGTCCTCGTTATTGTAAAGTGATAGTACAAAAATATTTCGTTTTCCATTTATGTTCTCTTTCTGTTGATTTGTGAACTCCTTATGTTCTCTTTCTGTTGATTTGTGAACTCTTGGTTTTTTTAGATTAACATGGGTGTCCGGGTTAGCTTGCGCGCACCACGACTAATTCCACGGGCCCTGAAGTTAACGACCATATAAGCCTCCAGTGGCTAACATATAAGCAACCAATGACTCGAACCTGAGACCACAGAGAAAGCAAACCCCTTGATTCCAAATCCTTACCACTTGGCTACCACCTAGATGATTGTGAACTCTTGGTTCCTTAATTGGCCTTTCCATGATCCTGTCTGTTTTGTTTTTTTTTTTTGTTTTTATGAAATTCCAATCTGTTTTGTTTAAAAAAATAAAAAATCTGAAGATTGTTTTTATCATTATTTTAAATTACTGTTGACTGAATATCTAAAATAATATAGTTTATAATAATTTGATAAACAGTAAAATACCGCGTAGGACACGATTCTTGAAGAGGCAGCCTCGGATTATAATTTTTTATGAAAAGGAAATGCCAACGTTATTTTTTTGATCTCAAGCAATCATGATTTTGTTCAAAATTAATTTATTTTCTGTCAAAGAACACGAGGTGATTGTCCTCCCTTGTTGTCTTTTCACCTAACATCACCTAACATCGATTGAGCCAAAAATATATTTATTTTAATGGGAGTCGTTGAGATTAGGTATATTCTAATTATACCTAAAATCTAATAATAAAACTTAGGTTTTTTTTTTTAGTTTTTTTTATGAACTTCATGCACAAAATTCAACATTAATAATAAAAATAAATATATTTTTAATTTAATAAAACAAAAGATATATGTATTTTAGTGAGAGTAGTTGAGATCAGGTATATTCTAATTATATCTAAAATTTAATAATAAAAGTTAGTTTTTTTTTTAGTTTTTTTATGAACTTCATGCACAAAATTCAACTTCAATAACAAAAATAAATAGATGTTTAACTTGAAAATTTATTAAATAATATTTTTTATTTTTAAAAAAATTATTTTTAACATCATCACATTAAAATAATCTGAAAATATTAAAAATATTAATTTTTAAAAATAATTTTAAAACACAAAAAAAAACATACCTAAATTTTAAAAAATTAAATTAAAATAAATTATATAGTTTAATTTAATTTAACATAAATAAATAAAATAATAAATAATAAATAATAAAATTGATATAAAAGAATTAATAAATATTTAAGTGTTCACTTTCAGAATACTACTATAAATTAAACTTTGTAACATATTTATTTTTGTGTTTTAAAAATATTTTTAAAAAAAATTATTTTTTTATTTTTTTTATTTAATATATTTTTAATATTTTTAAATTATTTTAATATACTCATATAAAAAAAATATTTTAAATAATAAAAAAAATATTAATATAAAAAAATTATTTAGAAAACTAACTCCAAAAGTTACCAACTTAACTAGTCTTTTGCGACTTCAGAAAGACCGCAAACTTTTCCTCACGGTTCCAGTTTTTAACACAAAGTCTCTGTTTTTTTTTTTTTTTTTTAATATACTATTACATACGAATGCTTGCTGCCCCTGTACATGGGCAATCCTTGTTTAATTTGCTTTTCCTTTTTTGCATTTTTCTTCAGTTTCTTCTTATGAATCTTAACATAATTAGACTCAGTCAATCACAGAACAAAAATAATGGGTCAATTGCGAACTCTTTGTATAGCATTGTAATTAATTTATTTCATTATATGTATAGATTAATTAATTAGACCCGGCTTTTGTTCTCAAAAATTGAGAAAATAGAAATGGGTTTCGGCAATTGAAAATTCTAATTAATATGCTGTCATTTTTAGATCATAAACTGATAGTATCTAGAGTTTAAAATGGCTCCAGAAAACGGAAAGGGAGTTGAATTTTATTTTATTTTATTTTTCCAAAATCAAAATGCCATTCACTATTAACTATGCTTGAAGTAGATAATTTTTATAATTTATTATTAAATGAAATTTTAATATATAATTTATATAAATTTTTAAATATGCCATTTAAAAAGTTTTTAAACTTAAAATTTACATAAATACATATTATTTTAAACTTATTTTCTATAATAAAATAAAATAATAAGATTAATATTCAATACTCTTATACCATCTCATAGTAATACACCGGATTTGGGATTATTACAACTTAATTTCTATCAATGCCATCTTGTTCTGACCATAAGTTTTGCTTGAAAGAGGTAGGTGGAAAGAGTTCGTTGAAAAGATGGGTTCCCTATTATATGATTGCTCCAACCAAGCCTCCTCTAGAGAAACCACAGGAAGAAAAATGTATGGCTCCATGTTTGGAAATAAGTTATCTTGAAACTGAAATAATCATCAAATTAAAGAAGACTTGTCTTATTGCTTAAATTTATGGCTTCATCATTAATTTCATCATAAATCCAGATTCAAATAGATTGTGGAAACATACAAAAACCTGGATTAACAATGGTGAAGCCCCCGTCTACAATCAGATTATGTCCACTAACATACTTGGACTCATCACTCCCCAGAAAAAGAGCAGCCTCAGCAACGTCTTCTGCTTTCAGAACTGCTTCTTTCAGATTAGAGTAAACACGATTTACTTTATTATCATCCAGCTTAAAGAAATCCTTCGCCAATGGGGTCGAAACAAGATAGGGCGACACGCAATTTACCCGGATGCCATGCTGCCCTAACTCCACAGCTGTGTTCCTCATTAACCCTATCACACCATGCTTTGAACTTGTGTAGGCATGGGATGCAACACCTCCAATTGTTCCGCAAACGCTAGCGGTTGAGATTATGCTACCTCGCCGAGCAGGGATCATTACGCGGGCTGCGTGCTTAGTGCCTAAGAAAGCGCCCACTATGTTAACACTAATGACCTTCTCAAATTCAGCCTTGTCGTTGTCAAGTATGTTTGGTTTTGGCGAGCCTACTACTCCTGCATTATTGAACATGATGTCCAGCTTTCCATGCTTAGAAACAGCTGTGTTAACAGCATTTTCAACATCTTTCTCTTGAGTAACATCACAGTGGACGAATGAAGCTGATTCATTCTTCAATTCTTCGCAAACAGAGTGGCCTAGTTCATCTTGAACGTCTGCAATCACCACTTTGGCTCCATGTTTGGCGAACAGTCTAGCAGCGGACTCTCCTATGCCACTAGACCCTCCAGTGATTAATGCCACCTTGCCTTCTAGCCTACAACACCAGCAAAAAGCTTTCGTTAGATCACCTGCAAGAGACTAGCATGGAAGCTCTCATCATGTTGGTTTTTGCCGAAACAGTTTCAATTCATAAATAAAATCGAACATAGTGAGAATTTAGGGGGAAACGAATATATATTTTTAACATGACAACAGTTAACAAAAACCAAGGAAGGGAAGCCATGATAGTGCTCAAATCCCATGAACTAAAGAATAATTTACACAAAGAAAGCAAATTGAAAATCAATTACCTTCTTAGGGCTGCCGAGACAAGTGAAACACTCCCCATGAATCAGTATCAGCTCCCCTGGTAGCCTCTTTTTGTATTTTCCTAGCACATGATACTGCCCTAATATAGCCATCATTAAGGCACCTATTGCAAAATCAGCTGTCCCCATGGAAGGTTCCCAGTAGTCCCACGTGGAGGTCACTAGATCATTAAATAGTTTTTTCGGCGGATTAATTCCGTTGGTACTGTCAGGCATGCAGGCCATCAGAAACATTTTTACTGATGAAATCCATCGATGAAATAATTTCATCTCTATTATTAATTATTAATGTTAACCACTGACGGACTATTCATCATGATTGTGGCATGAATAACAAATATTTAAAAATTCTCTATTAAATACTGACAGCTATATTCCATCGGTAATATTAAAGGTAAATACCAATGAAATATATCTGTTAGTAAAGCTGTCAGTATGTATTTAAAATATTTGAAAAAAATATTATTAATAGTAAAAAACCTAAATAACCAAATAAAATTGCATTAAATATAAAAAAAATATAAAAACAATGTTAACTAATATTCATCCAAATATTCATTACAAATTTAATATGTTTAAAAACAAAATTAAATTAGAATAGCGGTGGAGCTGGAGCTGGAGCAGGAGAAGGCTGGTTGTTCCCAGGACCGTATGACCAAGAAGGAGCTGCATATATATCATCACCCATCCTTGATCTCATTTCTATAACTATTTGACGAAGCTGATCATAATCCATCGAGAGTCATTCATATTGTTATTTCAAGGCCATGAACTCCTTAGACTGGGTGTTTGAAATTGATGAAGAGCTCCCAACGATTGAGACACTATGGGCTGACTACAAGTTTTTTGCCATAGTGTTGGAGAACTCGTAGACCTAATATTTATCTGGTCCACAAGACGATCTTACCTTCATCCACAAATCCGGATTGAAATCTGAATAGGTCGAAGGATCGTCCTCATATCTCTCCCTCGACATGCTATTATAGGTCTCTTGATTTTTTTTTAAAAAAATCATCATATTCAATTCAAGAAAATAATAAATTATGAAATAAAATGATTGAACAAACATACCACGAAGTGTTAAGCATGGTTGTCCATGAACTGCTACCCCCCTTTTGGCGGTCTTAATTCTGCACGTACGTCTCTATAAATAGCTATATTAGACTCGACTCACGTCTAAGAGACGTAGCCTGTAAGGAAAAAAAGGTTGCAAGTTAAATAAATTATAAGCAACAACAAATTAATTAACGATATATCTTATTTAAATTAATCTTAACATCCCCTTCGCATGTGTGCCAAATGAGACGGAGTCGACGATATGCGTGGTCATTAAACCATGAATTTGCTAGTTCCAGTTGTCGGCACCAAATTGTGAGCGTCGTGTGAACCACTCAGACGTCATGTGCTCAATATATATCATCCATATATCTCTCAAGATGAATGGTAGTTTGAATTCTCGCCAAACCGCTACCTCATTCCATCCTTGAAGACTATTATCCCTCGCATATCTTTTTTTTTGTGTCGTATCAAAAATCACGCAACCTACTTCTATAGTAATAAATTAGAATTCAGAACATAAAATTATAAAACAAAAATAAAAAGTATTTTTAATTTTACTAGTATGACCATAGACAAAAACATGAACTCTAGCCTCATACACATCCGTGGTGGCAAGTTATAAACCGTCAATATAACTGGCCAACAAGAATAAGGAGCAGTAAATTACCTGAATAGGTTAAATTTGTTTGTACTATCCACAGGTTAAAATAAAAATGGGCCAACACCGACCCAATATAAAGAAAATGGGCCAGCACCGACCTAAAAAATATAATTAGTCGATTACTGTGTTATGCACAGTAACCAGCTTATTATTTTCATTTACTGCATAATGTGCATTGCTCATGTTCTGCATGCAAATGAAAGCAAGGGGAGATGAAAAAGAGAAGGAAAAGAAGTAAGAAAAGGGAAGCAGGAGAAGTGACCTACAGCTACTCTTGATAATGCTGGCGGTGATGGAGGTGGTAGAATCCAGTTGCTGGTGGTGGTGGAGGTGGCTGTGTTGAAACGGTTGAGGGTTCCTCTTCTCTCCTTTTCTTCTGTCTCCGTTCGGTTTCTCCTTTGCCTCTACTGGTGGCAGAGCTGCTGCTATCAGTCACTAAAGGAAATTCTCATAGTAGCGACAAGGAAGGTGATGATGGGTGGAGACGATAATGATGGCGATTGCAATGGTCTTCCTCTTTTCTCTTCTCTTATCTTCTTTTCCCCTATTTTTTCTATTTTCACCTCGTTGCTTTTTCTTTTCTTCTTCATCCTCTTTCCTTTCTTTTGGTCTTTTTTTTTTCCTTTTTTGCTCTCTCTTTCTCTCCTCGTCTCTCCTGTATTTATAGACAAAAACCTGGGAGAGATATAGACAGGGCGGCCACTATGTAGCCGCTCCACGACTGCCAAAGGGGGCACGTCTCCTCCATTTTCTCCAACACGTGGAAAGCTTTGGGCAAGTGGGGCTGATCAATTTTATTTTTTTTTAGAGTGAAATGATAGCAGTAAACAAGGGAAGAAAAATCTACTTCCCCTGCTCCACTTATTCAGGGGAAGAAGAAAGGTTACAATAAATCTTCCTCCCCTGCTTCGATCGTTCATGAGAAGGAAAAAAAGGTTATAGTGCCATTCAAAATGGCACCGATTTGGGCTTTTTTTTTTAACAATGTATGAAATGACGCTAAACTTATGTCAAAGTCCAAATTAGTCTTCAATTTGTAATTTCTTCGATCAAGTCCTAATTAAAATTTTGATTTAAAATTCAATGCAATTGCATCCCTTCCAAAAATTAAATAGCGGCCTTGAAGTTGGCCGCCCTTTTCACTTTGGTCTGATCTTGAATTTATGTAATTTGACTATTAATTGATTAATAAACTTCTAATTTTTTTAATTTGGCCTCTGATTTGGTTTAATTACAGCCCCTCTATTTACGTGCATTTTTCATTTTGGTCCTTGATTTTAAATATCTTCAATTAAGGCCCTAATAAACCATCAAACATCAATTTTTTTTACTTAAGCCCCTGATTTGATAAAATTAACTCTTGAAAATTATAATTTGACTTTAAAGCTTTAATTTTTTCCAATTAAAGCCCAAATTGAATTCAAAATTAATTTTTCTTGCAATCAAACCCCCCATAAATTTAATTAAACCTTCAATAACATTTAATTGAGTCCATAAACATCTTATTTTAGATTTTTCTTTCTTAAATTGAATTTTTTTTGTCGATTGGGCTCTCAACAGTCAATGATATATTGTCAAATTTCAATTCTTGTATTTTTAAACTTCGTCAACCAATTTTAGTCTTTTTCATGTCAATTTGGCGTCCTTTTTTCACTGTTATTATTTTTTTCTTTTTTTGAACATCTATTTTTTGATTTTTTTAGTATTTTCTCTTTTTTTTTTATACGAGGACCTAAAAATGGGTTACAACATGTAACACCCCACCTCACTAGCAAAATACTGTCCATTTTAGGCCTTCCAATCCACTCAAATCTAAGGCTTCCACCCAGGTTCCCCTCATAGTTTTGTTCTTGATAGCAACACATAGCCTCAAAACATATCTTACTAATCAAGGTAAGCATGCACTTATAAGGCCTTGGTTCTGGATGCTCGCTTTTGATATGGGATCATACAATTTCCCTACCTTAAGATGAGCCGTCCTCAGCTTTGATCCCAAATATATCACCACACCTCACTAGCAAGATATTGTCTACTTTGGGCATTCCAGTTCACCCAAATCCAGGGCTTCCACCCAAGTCCCCCTCATGGTTTTGTTATTGACAGCCATGCATGACCCCAAAATACATTTTACTAATCAAGGTGACCATGCACTTATAAGGTCCTAGCTCTAGATGCTCGCTTTCGATATGGGATCTTACACAACACCTCTTGATAAGGTGTTGTGTTGGAAAGGTTTTTTTATTTAATCATAAAATTATACTTAATATTCAAGAGTTGTCACTTGATATTATGGTCACTTGGAACCTAAAGTCTGTGAAACTCTTGCTAAGAGAATGGTTATGTAAGGGAAACATGCATCACCCCTTCTGCACCTTATTTAAGGTAAGATGCGTTGTTGTTTAATTGTCTTTCTAAGTTGGGTTTCTATTTATTGCTATTTTCTAAGGTGTAAGGCAGATCTTCCTTTGTGAGAGAGTGTTTACATCATCTAGTTTAATCGTAACTGTTCTAAAGTCTAAATTTAACATCGTATTTATTAATACCTAAAAGTGTACTTTATTATATAATTTTACACCTTACAGATATTAAAAGTCTACATCTAGACCCTAAAAAAATTGGAAAAAGGTTTTTAATATTTTGACAAAACCCTAATGGATAAGCATAAACTAGTTATAATATTAATTTTTATTGGATTTTCAAAACATAAGAAAGATGCAATTTTTTATGAAAATATGCTTAGAAATTTTTTAGAATTTGGTCATATATATGAAAATAAATTTTTTAATTTTTATTAAAAGGGAAATTAATTTAAAATTTTTTGGATTTTTTTTGAAATATTTTAGAGGAAACTGGGTATTTTAATATCGGATCTATATCTTACAATCTAATTATACAAACCCGCTATTATGCTAAATTGATGGAAAAGCATGCGAGAAAATCATAATTTTTTAATTTTTTTTAAAATCTTTAATTTTTTAAATTTTTTTAATATTTAATATCACAATATTATATTTAATATGTGTGTGTGTGTGTGTGTGTGTGTGTGTCTATATATATATATATATAATTAAATATTATTAATGCATATGGGTTAGGCTAGCCAATCTGACTGGGTTGAGCTGATCTCAGCCTAGAAGAGTCTGGGCCGAGACTAGCCTTGACAAGATTTGGAGGGCTAAGGATGAACCCACATAGATTGGGCCACAACTCGGCCCTGAAGGATGCTAAGGCTGAGATCAAACCTATATGTAGTGGGTCGTGACTCAACCCTAAAGGATGCTTAATAAATTGGGTCGCGATGGACCCATATGAAGTGGTCTACGACTCGCCTAAAAACAATATTGTTCTTAAAACATACTATTTTTTACAAGGTCCTGATGTCCAGAAGGTTATTGAAGGGGTTTTCATATAAGGAGTATGGATGGGTGTTGTATACTGTAACCTGTGAAAAACTCATAACCAAATTATCGATAGAAGCTTTAAAGGGCATATGGAATATGAAAACAGAGAAAAAATAGGCAAAAGCTTGGTTAACAATTTTATTACAAAGTGTAATGTGAGGCCATTTGGATTTTTCCTGTTGTAGAAGAGAGATCTATTGGGTAGGGTTGTAAAGCCATGTGAGAAACTTCCGATTATAAATCAAAGAGTCTACCAACCTAGTGGCCTTTTATATGCTCGATGATGAAAGTGTACTTGGAAAACCACTCAACTAAACGCAAAAGTTGTGGATGAGGGAGCATCTTTTGCTTGAATTGTAGCATTTTTTGAAATGAGGAATAGTCCATGACAACTATGAAGTGATATGCTGTTAGATAAAACTCAACTTTTGGATGCCATACTTTACAACTAAAATTTCCTTGAAAGTAGAGTGGCAATGAGTTTCTGACTATTTGAAAGACCCACTTTTATTACCACATATGTGTTGGTGGGCATGTTTATCTTTTAGAAGTACAACACTCCAATATGTGTCACTAGCATCAGTTTAGAGGATGCTTAGTTAAAATAAACATCAAACCCAATAACTAAATCTTTTCTAGGTCAATAAAAAACAAGGACATGGGTTTTTACTGATCATTGGAGTAGGATTTGTATGGTAATGGGCTTTTTGGTTTTGAGTTAGGTGCACAATATTTGATCATCTACAGCTCTAAAGTATTCTTTATGTTAGACCTAACAATGAAATGGAAGAACTTTAGGATTAAGAATGGTTCCATGGGCTCCTATGTCCAATAAAGTTATGGCTTTAATGGGCTTAGCATATTTAGAGGTAAGGATGGTAATAGGGGCTAAAAGTATTAGATATGAAGAGGTAATGGTAGGTTAGGCTTGGTAAAGTTCATAGATCTCATAATTAGAACTTTCATCTACAATAACAGTTATGTTATCAAGAGTAATCTCATCTATAAGAGAGAATAAGAATTCAACTTCATTATCATCAAGATTGAACTTTGTATTTTATGTTAGAAAATCAATTAACTTTAGTGACTGGGCCTTTTTTTATAGATAAGTCTTTACAAAGTGACCTTTACGCTTGCAAAAGAAATATTTGTTAAAGTTGGGACTGAAATGCTTGGAGCGTCTAGTTTGGCGATGTCTTAAGAACTTCCATTTCTTCTTGTATCCATTAAAAGAAAATCTATTGATTTTCTTGAAATGCTTCTTTATTTTAATGGAACAATTGCAATCAACATTATCTGAATATTTGATCACCAAATCTGGTCTTTTACAAGCATGAAGCATAGTTTTATCAAGCTGTAATATCTTAGTGTTGTAATATTTTGGTGAAATATTTATGTTTGTCATACATTTTGTTGAGTCCTTCCAACATTTGATGAAATATGGTGTCAAGAGATTGGTTGTTAATAACTTCTTTTTTGGTATTTGAATAATCTAAAAATTTTATCAGCTAGATCTCAAGGTATGGATGCCAAAAAGGCATGTTTGAGGCTTGGATCATCCGAACCAAAGAGAATATAATATCGTCGGTATATTTCTTTGAAATGTCTTTAAAGATCAGATCTTAAATAAGAACAACACTCTAATTTAAAGTATTCATACCATGCTATTTCTTTATCATTTAAAGCTTTACCAAGGAATACATAATGTAGCCATCCTAAAGCTTCAGAAAGAGACACCTTGTTCACAAATTACATTTATCTGTAATCATTTAAGACATGGAACCAATGCCATAAGGTTTTTAAGAACTTTGCAAGGAATTTTTGTAATGTATCCCTGAGGGTTGTGCCATTCTTAAGCATATAGCTGGTTAGCCATGAATGAAATTCAATGATTTTGTCTCGGCACTTTACTTATGGTATACCATCCAGAGTAAAGTAACCATCTACGCTTAGAGAATAAATATATGGTTGATGATGACAAGGATTAAGATTTAATTCATCATCACTGCAAACTAGTTCATCTACACTAATTCTTATGGTGGAGGTGAGTGTCTCGGTAGGCTCTTGTTGAGTCCGTGATGATTGGGGATTTGGCATCTGTACTAAAAAGGATTTGCCATCAGTAATGGTGGTAAAGAACAGGTGTCAGAAGAATTAAAAGAATCATCTTTAGTGAAATATTCTTCAAAAGTTATAGAAGTTTTATCATCAAGTGTCACTTCATTAGAGGTATTGTCACACGGTTTACAGGTAAGGATTTTAGAAATAGTTTGTTGGGAGTAAGTGTTAAAGAAAGACTGGATAGGGTTAGAAGGTTAGTTTAACTGGATCATAAGTTGATAAGGGTCCTAAAAGTTTTGGAAGGGATTATCATGTTCATTCTTTTTAGATTCAAAAGAATCGTAGGATGAAGAGATGATAGGGCCTGGTGATCTGGGTTTTTAGAAGTGGTTGATACTGAAGTTTTTCCTTTATCTCTTTTAGAGATATGTTTGAAAAGTTTTTTTGTGTTTGAGTTTTTAAATATTTGAGTTGTGGTAGGTGGAGGTTATGGACTATAGGAATGGGAATGTTTAGCCCAATAAAGGCCTGGATAATTGGAGGACATCCTATATTATGGAGGTTCATGAAATAGTAAAGGCTTGGATTTGAATTTTGCTAATTCAGCCTGAACTTGAGTTGGATTTTAAGAGACTTAATATCTTGTTCCTTTTAAGGGTCTACATATCTGTCATTAGAAGCTTAAATAAGTAAATAGTCATTTAAAGATAGAGATCTTTTGTTGAATTTCAGCACACAGTTGTTTTAGATGAAGAATTCAAGAATCAATAAAGATTGTTATCTTCCTCAGATTAGTCTGAACCAAATCAACCTTAGATTCAATTCCATGAAGAACAGAATTTTAGGCGATGGCATTTTGACTTTACCAATTAAGAACTACTTTGGTTTGGGTGACTTGTTTAGGGCGTCCATCAATATCTACACCTTGGGGGCTGTGAACTTGTGGAAGAGCTCGAACCCTGTCTTTGATGATTTTCCTGTTCTTATAAAACAGGAAAATCATCATCATAAGGACTTATAGATTTATACATGGAGACTGTAAGGATTGGTTCTGGAGTTTTCCAAGAGGAAGGAGTATATTTGACAAGATAATCAAATTTTTCAAAAAGTTGTCCTAAAATATTAATTGTTCTGTCTCCTTGATTGTATTTGTCTTTCAGATTTTTGCCTGAAGATGTTATTTCTTACCTGGAGGATTCATCATCCATGTCTAGGATACAGCAACTCTCGCAATTACAAGTATCCTAAAAAATATGGCTATCCTAAGAGAAATAATAGACTAGGAGACCATCCTTAGAGAAGGATTCTACATCAACTGGGAGAGGATCTTCAACTGGTTGCATCATCAAGATGGAGGAGGAAAAGATTCCTAGTGGAGAAAAGGAAGATTCTCTTTTCGTAAAGATAATTTCAACAATACCATCAGTCTTTTTGGTGAACTCGGGTTCTATAGATTGTATAAGGACAGAGCTTAGATACAGCTTTTCGTAATTGGTAATCCAGGAAGAGGGTAGTAACTTCTATAAGTTCTTTTTTGGGATTTTTATGGGACATAAGTACAAGTGGCTCTTTAATTGGTATAAAAAATAATAAGCAAAGCATCATTTATAAGAGGAAGTACTAAATCAAAAGCATGGTTTTGGAATCGATAAGCCATTTAATAATGAAAAGTGACTTGATAAGTGTCTTATACCTTATCAATAGTTGTGATTTGCAGTTGGACTTTTAGAAAGTGGTTAAGTTGAGGGTCATCTAAAGCCATATTAAAGTTTGAATAGAAAGTAACAACTACAGTACTACAATTAAATGTAGTTTCAAAAGATCCAATACATGCATGTTGATATTCTAGATATTTGGTATCTAGAAAAGCTTATCTTGTTGCAATGGGTAAACCTTTACGGCCATGATAAGACAAGGCTATTCTTAGAGCACCAAAATGAAGATGTGTGTAACCTTGGTAAATCCATGAGTGTAGAAATTTGGAAGGAATTTCTAAAGTAAGAAACTATTCTTGAGAGGTAGAAGGGATTTTATGGTGGTTAAAAAAGGATGTTTAAACATATTTTTTGGTGGCATGAAAGGGTTGTTTGATGAGAGTTTTAATACTGCGGATAACAGAAAGAGATTTTTTACAAAAGCATTATAAGGATTTTAAAGAGGAAAATCTGTTTCAGAGACTGTTTTTGTTATCATCTCAAATGCTAACTTCATAGAGATAGTTGAATTTAGTAGAATTTGACTTTCAAATTGCAAGGGAGGGGGAAAGATGAAAAGAGGAAGAAGTCATAAAAGAATAAGGAGGAAGAATAAGGAGGAGGAGAAGGTGTCAAATTAATATAGTTTATAATAATTTAATAAACAAAGAGTTTTACGAGCTCAAAAAAAATTTATTTTTTTATATATATAATATTGCGTATGACACGATTCCTAAAGAGGCAATCTCCAACTAGAATTCTTTATTAAAAAGAAATGCCAATGTTTTTTTTAAGATCTCAGCAATCATGATTTTGTTCAAATTTAATTTATTTTCTATCAAAGAACACAAGTTAATCATCCTCTCTTGTTGTCTTTTCACATAACATCGATAGAGCTACAAGTATGATTATTTTAGTGGTTGTGGTTGTAATTGAGGTCAGGTATAATTTAATTATGTATAAAACTTAATAATAAAAACTAAATTTCTTATTTTTTTTTTAATTTTTTAGTGGGTTTCATGCACAAAACGCAACCTCAATCACAAAAATAAACACGCTTTTAGCTCGAAAATGCATTAAAATAATATATTTTATTTTTAAAAAAATTATTTTTAACATCAGTATATACTTTTAAAACTTAAAATAACCATTCTCTCTTGTAACATGATTGAGCTAAATGTATGTTGATTTTAATAGTTGTAGTTGAGGTTAGGTATAATCTAATTATGCATAAAACTTAATAATAAAAACTAATTTTTCTCCTTCTTTCAGTATTTTTGATAGGTTTCATGCATAAAACTTAACCACAGTCACAAAAATAAATATATTTTTAACTTGAAAATATATTATAATAATTATTTTTATTTTAAAAAAATTATTTTTCACATACACGTATTAAAGTAACCTAAAACTATTAAAAACATTTAATTTAAAAAAAATATTTAAAACACAAAAACAATCCGTTTCAATCAGAAGGCATTTTCAATACGATGATGCACCGTCCTTAAGGCTATTATTCATCTTTTCAACATGAAGCCAAAAGTGATGGATTCCACCTTGTCTGATTGCTGGACGGTCCCCTCCCCTCCTGTAAAGCCAAAAACTCCAGAAAAACGACGCCCCCATTTCAATCATGCAGTTTTTCAATTATGCACTTTCAGCACGATGATGCACCGCCCCTAGGGCTATTATTCATCCTTTCAACATGAAGCCAAAAGTGTTGGGTTCCACCTTGTCTGATTGCATGACGCCCCCCTCCCCTCCTGTAAAGCCAAAAACACCAGAAAACGATGCCCACATTTTCAATTATGCATTTTTTAATGAAGGAAAAAATAATAATTACATGACGTGTGGAATATTCCGATCGATTTTGATAGCCCTTAAAAGAAACCCTTTCCAATTCTACCACATCAATATTTCTTATCATATTAATATGTTGTCTGATGAAATAGTTCATACCAGATAGCCTAATTTTGAAGGAAAAAAATGAACAAAAGAAATATAACTCTAGCTAAAAACAAATCCAAGATGACATAATTATATTTTTAAAATATAAAGTGGCTAATTATTGAATTGATCTAGGATTTACTATTTTTTACTCTATTATATAATACATGAGCCGGGTGGTGGACTTAATTTGTTTTCATTATTTTGTTTGCTTAAAACAAATTATATATTCCAATTTTATTCAAAATAAACAAAGTATTAAATGAAGATATTGATATAAAAGAATTGACAAGAAAAATAAATATAAAAAAATCAAATGAAAAAAAAATAAAATCCCTGGGAAGCCGACTTGCTCGACCCAACAGAAAGTTTTTTGAACATGGTGGCGTGTTGGAGAATAAGGAAAGGAAAATTAATTAACTGTAAAATGAAAATATCTGGAGAATGGTTTGAAGTGCTTCAGAGCTTCAAATCTTAAAGTCATTTTTTCTTCAAATCTACGACAAGAAAATTAAAAAATACCATCATGACAATAAAATAAAATAAAAAAGTCAAGAAACTCTTGAAATCTGAAAGCATAAAAGAGAAGGAAAGAAAAATGGGTTTCAAAAAAAGTTTTTCGTGATATATATAATGTCAATACGCTATAAAAATATTATATCAAATCTAATCAACCCACTATCATTTTTGAGATCATAAACTGATATTATCTAGAAATTAATG
Source organism: Populus euphratica (assembly GCF_000495115.2). NCBI lineage: Eukaryota > Viridiplantae > Streptophyta > Magnoliopsida > Malpighiales > Salicaceae > Populus > Populus euphratica. Next base: position 864,879 of record NW_011499848.1, on the reverse strand, counting down.
TCTCTAAGAGAGAGAAGTAAGCTTTAATTATCTTCCAAAGGAACCCGGAAAGAGAATTAATAATATTTATTGCATGACCAAAGTAACGCCATTAATTACTATATATATATTGAGAGTGCTTTGAGACACCAGGCAGGGGAATAAAGTTAGGAATAAAAAGAAGGGTTTAAACAATGGATATCAAATATACAGTAATATTGTTTCTTCTCTTGGCAAATGCCTTGACTCCCTCCTCCGCAGCTTGGGACCTGTGGACCGAAAAGATGGGGTGGAAAGTAAATATCGTCAATCAATTGAGCCATAACAAGAGGTTGTTTGTGCACTGCAAGTCTAAAGATGATGATCTTGGCCCCCACCATGTTCAGAGCAAGGATCGATTCGTGTTTCGTTTCGTAGAGAACTTCTACTGGGCAACTACATTGTTTTGGTGCTCTATGTCCAAGGACAGAAAGAGTTATGCTTCTTTCGACGTTTTCTGGTCTGTAGATAATCTTCAGAAGAATAAAAACTTCAACCTACAGGGATTGACCGCTACGAGAGAAATCATTTGGCTAGTGAGGGATGATGGGATTTATTTTAGGGCAGTGAGAAACTATGGGAACAGTTATGTGCCCAGGTATATCACGGAAGAGATCTTCTATCGGAAATGGGATAAAAAAAAGTAACCATGCATGAAACATCTCGTGATTAAAGAGTTAATTATCAAAATAAAGTGTTTTGAATCTTATTTAATTCCTACTCACTTTTTTTTTGCCATGTCGGATTTATCTGCAGATTGTTTTCTAAATTATACTTTCTCCTTGAACAGCTGTTGTGTTCCTCTGTTGCTCTTGTCGATATTAAAGAGTTTTGACGTAATCTTTCTCACAGCTATCTGCATATCATTTCATTGTAAACTTCACGGCAGAAATTTTTTTGAACTTTATTAATGAAGGAGAATATAGAAAGGGAGATTAACAAGCTGTAAAACAGATATATCTTCATATCCCAATATCTAGGTTTTTATGTGCTTAAGACAAAAAAATAAGTTTGACGTGCTTCAAAGCTAGCATAAGGACCGGTGCCTAGGAAAAATTGACGATGTTAGAAGATCTGTTCTAGGGTTGCTGGGGGGAAAAGAGAGGCAAATGTCTACAAAATTAGAATTATACTTTATATTAGGATTGTGGTTTTATATTTAAATTGCATCATAAATATATTCACATATGATGGAAATTAAGCAATACAGGAGAGTTAAACAAATATAGAGGATTTAATTCATTATTGATCCACCAATGGGTCAATGATCGGACCGTTTAGTCGGTGGTACTATGATAAAAATATATTATACTATATATAAAACACAAAAAAAAAAATATAATATTATACTATATATAAAACACAAAAAAATATATATAAAGTAGTATGTACATAACTTGAGTTGAGGAAAATCTTTTTTTCAAAATCAAGTCAGTACTTGACTATTTAGTCCATTTGACCGGATTTCTTAGTGTGTTTAGATTATATTTAATATTGTGATATATAATTTTTTATTTAAAAATATATTAAAATAATTTATTATATTTTTTTTAATTTTTATATCATTATATCAAAATTATTAAAAGCAATTAGAAAACTTCAATTTAAATTATTTTCAATCAAATACACTTTTAAAGGTACATTTTTAAAACACTTCGAAATACAAAAATAAAAGTTGGCCTAGCAACATCGATCTAAACCAATTAGCTAATCCGAGAGAGTAATTATAATTTTAGGATTCTTATTCATGCAATGAATGCACTCCTTCAAATCCTTGAATTAGAATGTTCAAAAATCAAGCATCCTGATGAATTCTTGGATATATATACTATCAAAATATTTTTGCATCGTTGAACAATTAATTAGACGAGTACTCTTGGCAATGGAAAAATATTTTGTGTTCTTTCAATGGATAACAACAGTTATCATGAATATATATTATTTGAAAAGAAACGAGGAAGGTTTTTGCATTTATATTTGAAGCCTACCAAGATACAAGATAATTTTTAAATATAAAAATAATTCTGAGTAAGTGTTGCTTAGCTGATCAAGTTTTAGATTTGCTTTTTAAAAGTTATTAGTTTGAATTTTACAGATCGCAGGGTCATTAAAAGTTTACATGATCGTTAATTTCATGACTAATAAAATTAGTAGAAATACATATAAACTGACCCGAATACATACATTAATAAAAAAATATATAAAAAATAAAATGAGCTTAAATGCCATATTAAATGATATCCAAAATAACATTGAATGAAAATTTTATAATAATAAAAAAAACAAAGATCTAGATCAAAAAAAAATTATTATGATGACTATATGTGTGTGTAATGATTTAAATCTAATTAATACATTATCATTATTAGATCATAAATTATAAGAATTTCATTTAATTAAAAATAAATAACACTTACATTTAGATATGAAGTCAATCAAACTACAAGATGATCCTTTGTATATAAAGAGTGAATTAAATTTAAATGCCATAATAAAATTTTTACAATCAAACTAAATATCTAGAATTCAGATCTAAAATATAAACATTGTTTAACAAGTTAATGTATAGCTTGCATCTTTTCTTTCGGCCATTCACTGATTTCACTGCTACCTAGATCTTTCAGCTGATATTTTTATTTTCATGCAAGGAGTCACGGGGGATTTTGAGACAAATTAAGTGTAAAAAGGGTAAAAAATAAAAAGCAACCTACATTTACATCTAGATTTATAATAACTAAAAGCTCTAATTATTCTATAGAAATTTTAGATGAGGAGCTAGTCATATAATAAAAAAGATATATAAATATCATCATCACATATAATAGATGGTATTGTTTTTATTATCCATTAAACAAAGTCCAAGAAATGGGTCTAGCATTGGACCTTACAGCTCATCTATCATTTCGGTGAATAATAAAGTTATATTAACTGGCCCTATAGTTTATTAATTAGCCCTTAAAGAACAGGTCCTAATATGAAACCATATTAAACCATTCTATCATGGGATGTGATGGGATCATTTAAAGAGATCATGTATTAATTGGTATGATTATTTACTTATCAACATCTAAATAACGGATCCAATATTAAAGGATCCCGGATTCATTAATAATTAATGGAAACAATTAATTCATTATTGTTTGGGAATGTAATTATGATTGTTTTTTAAATTATTTTTTATATCAAAATACATTAAAATAATATTTTTTTATTTTTGAGATTAACTTATCAAAATAATTCAAAATATATTAAAAAATAATTTTTAACAAAATAAATAATTTTTTTAGAAACACATGTTTCAAAATATTCTCATCAACTGATCCTATCATTTGATAATTAACATTCAAAAGACAGAAACTAATATTAAACTATTTCATGTTGGATCAATTATCTAACAATGAAAACAAGGATCATTTTTAATTTTATTCATTTTCATTGATCTTGTTGTTCATTGATCAGCATATATGAAAAACTAGAACTAATATTAAACTATATCATTTTAAATTGATTAATCAATTATTATTTTATCAATGTTTTTTTTTTTACCTTATCTTTTTAAAAAAAACATAATATGATCATTCATTATTCTAATTCTTCACACGTTGCTTATATCAAAATCATCTTTATAACGTATTCAAAATTAATCAAATCCTCTAGATTATATTCATATATTCACAACCAAACAATCACTAACAATTTCCAATCTTATCAACAGCTTCTCACACAATTAATTACCATTCAAAAACTCGTTTTATATTCAAGTCATTTCTAAAACATGCTCATACAAAATTAACATCAATAATTTTCCAGCCTAATACATCATTTATTTATTTTTCCCTAAATTACCAAAACACTTAACATGTTCATAACTCTATGAATCATGCAAAAACATAATCAATTAAACATCCTCAAATAACTTTCTATATCAAAGTGCAATATCCTACTTAAACAAACAAGCTTTGTCGCAGTTATGCGGTGTCGCGGTAATTGTCTACCCTAAAAAATTATAAAAATAAACAGATATATAGTTTATTATAACAAAATATAAAGAGGCAACGAGAATTTCTTATCTCTAATCAATAAAATATGGATTGAGAATTGCCACCTGGTATTCTTGTCACTATGAACTCTAATTGGTCTCAGAGATGGGGTACGGAGACTGGCTGCGTAAAGAGAAGGTATTAGCACCCCAACTACGCTCTACCTAAGGTAAGCTGCACTATTGTGTCTAATGAAATCTAAGATCTAGTTGTGGTGTTTAAAATTTGTCAGTCTATTTATGATTTAAGAAAAGTTCTTCTCTGTAAAGAGATCCTTACATTTTCATGTAAAAACTTAATTGTTCTATGCCGTTAATAAAAAAAATACCTTTTTTAATATTATAAATATGTTTTACTTATAAATTTGTAATCCCTAGTACTAAAACAAAACAAAATAAAATTTTATGGTTTTTGCAGTTTTAGCCAATGTTCTCTTGATTTTAATAAACTGTTTATTAAAGCCAAAATGCATGCTAAAACATTGTTTTTTGGTATATAAAAAACACAATATAATTTTTTTAGCTTTGAGACACTTGACCTTATGCATAAAAATATTTTTTCTGTTTTTAATTTTTTAAAATTTTTGAAAGTTTTGACAACAACCAGGTATTTTAATACCAGATTTGTATTTTTATGACATAAAAATACTACCCGATATTACTCAAAATGACATAAAAACTATGTGGAAAAATTATAAAATTCTGAAATAAATATTTTTGAATTTTTTTAAAAAAATGAAGTGGATCAAACCTAGCTCACCCTTTCTAGGCTGAGCCGGATCTGACCCATCTACTGTGAGCTAGACTAATGTCCCAGCTCAAGACCAAATGGACTGGTTATTATGCATGAGCACATTAATCAACCATTACTACATTTGATGCAGAATCATGTTCTACATGCAAATGTAGGTGAGGGAATAAATAGAGAAAAGGGAGGTGCAGTTACCTGGAACAGTGGCGTTGCTGGTGGTTCGCGATGGCAGGTGATACTGTTGGGGAGCTGAGGGTGGCAGGGGGCGGCGTTTTTTTTTTCCTCTTCTCCCCTGTTTTCTTTCTCTTCTTCTTTATTCCCTTATCTTCTCCCTTTCTTTTGCCCTCTCTTTTTTCTTTCTTTCCTCCTCTCCTCCTTATTTTTTCATCGTCCCTTTTTCTCTTTTCTTCCTTTTTTTTTATAGGCAAAAATAGAGAAAGATAGTGGACAGGGGCGACCACTATGTTGCCGCCCCAAACAGCCCAAGGGATACGTCCCCTCCATTCTTCCACCATGTGGCAAGCAAGTGGGTTGTCGGTGTCTTTTTAAGGTTTAAGAGAGAGGGGGAGTTAGTGAGAAATAGAGGGGAGAAAAAAAATCTTCTTCCCCTATTCTCTGCACGTCTAAAGGAAGAAGATGACATATGGTACCATTCAAAACGGCATCATTCCAAAGTCTCTTTTTTTTTTAAACAATGAATGAAATAGCATCGTTTTGAGCAAAACACATTGTTTTATTTAAATGAAAAAGACACTAAACTTATGTTAAAATACAAATTAGTCCTCAATTTATGATTTGTTCAATCAAGTCTTAAATTGTAATTTTGATTAACAAATCAATGCAATTGCATTTCTGTCAAAAATCAAACAGCGGCCCTGAAGTTGGGTGTCTTTTTCACTTTGATCCTTGATCTTGAATTTATGCAATTTGACCCTCAATTGCATAATAAACTTTTAATTTATTCAATTTGGCTCTTGATTTGGTTTAATTTCAGTTCTTCTATTTACACGTCTTTTTCTATTTGTTCCTTGGTTTTGGATTTCTTCAATTAAATCCTTACTTGGCCATCAAAATTCAATATTTATGCAATTAATCCCCTGATTTGAGCGAATTAACTTTTAAAAATTATAATTTGATCTCAAAACTTTAATTTCTTCTAATTAAAGCCCAAATTAACTCCAAAACAAATTTTCTTGCAATCAAACCTTCCATAAATTCAATTAAACTTTCAATAAAATTTAATTGAGTTCTTAAACATCTGATTTTTTATTTTTCTTCCTTAAATTGAATATTCTTTGTCAATAGTGCTTTCATCAATCAATAAAATATTGCTAAATTTTAATCTTTGTAATTTTAAATCTCCTCAACCAATTTTTAATTATTTTTAGGGTGCTCTGGCATTCTATTCTCATTGCATATTTTTTTGATAATATTTTTTAATTATTTTTTATTTTATTTTTTGAAAAGAGAAAAAATATGAATTGGGGAATAACCCAAAAATGGGTTATGACAATCTTAAATCCAAAACAAACCATATTCAATTTCACAAAATCAAACAAAAAAATCAATTCCATGCATTTTTTAACTCAATTTTGCTTTCTCTTTTGGATTTAAAAAGAATAGAAATAACCTATTTTAGGTCGTATTTTGGTATGTTAAAAATGGAGTGAATTAGTACAAGAGTGATTATTTTGTAAGATTATTTTAATTGGTGGATTGATTCGAGAGTAATTTCTTAAGATGCAAAAGAGTTTATAAAAATTATCTAGTAAAATTGTTTGCAAGGAGTTTAAATCAAGGGCATCGATAGTTTTGATTAGAATCGAAAGTGATGTGATGCAGGATGTAAATCCCTTGACTCTTGGTTTAATTATTTCATTTATAATATATATTTATTTAATTGTAAACATCTTGTAGGATGGTCAACTTTATTTAAATAGGAAGTATATGCTTTTATTGAGGAATTAGTAAATAATTTAAGGACTTTTTCTTGTTTCCTTTCTGCCAACTTGAAGTTCCAATTGATTAAACACTTACATGTGGAAGGAGATTTAAGTAGTAGGATTCAAATTATGAATATTCTTTTTTTAATTAATTTTTTATCATTTGATTATTATCAATTGAACTACGTACTAGCTTGTAAAAACTATTTCTATTTAATTACTGTATTGAGTATTATATCTCACAACTATATGCCTTTAAATATTGTAAACTTCTCGGAATATTTTTTTTTTTTTTGAACTTTGTGGCATATTGGAGAATAGGGAAAGGAAGATTAATTCAGATATATCTTCAGATTCCATCTAGACTTAAGTTCTGAAGACAATAATATATATATATATATATATATATGTGTGTGTGTGTGTGTGTGTGTGTGTGTGTGTGTGTGTAGTTCTGAAGATTAATATATAGATGGTCTGAATTTGATCTAGTATCATGATTTATATTTTAATTGAATTATAAATATACTTGCATATTAATAATGGAAATTAATCAATAAGGAGAGGTAGTAAAGAGCCATGTATAAAAGTTTTATAGTAATTTTATTACATATATTCCGAGTAATGATTTGATCAAGTTATGGATTGTCATTTTATTAATCCACTTAATGGATTGTCGGTTGGATTGTTGGGTAATTAAGTAGAAAACTAAAGGGCATAGGTTTTTTTTTTCTAGGAAAGATTGCATTTGTTCATCCTCTTACATGGTAGTAAATTATTATAGATGGACTTTGTAATTTTTTTTATTTTTTTATTTGATCCTCAAATGTTTTTTTTTGTGTGATTGCATCTTTTTAGGTCAATTTCAAGAGAAATTGAATAAAATTTATTAGCTAAGAGTGAAAATGAAAAATTTGAGATCAAAATAGAAAAAACACTATAAATAGGTGTTTATTTTTTTTAACTTAGTCCTCATATTTAAAAAACTATAAATGCTTCATACCTCAGTATTTTATTAATTTTATTTTGGTATGAAATTTTATTTTTTTATTCTTTAATCTCTAGCTTGAAAGAGAAGAGAGATAGAGGTTGTCGGATTCCAATGTAAAGGGAGAAAATATTGTTTAAGTTGATTTAGGCCATCAAAACGGTTTATTTTTTTTTTGTAAATGGTTCCATTTGATAAGGGAAATTCATATTATCTGATTTTTTTCCTTGAAATTTTTTAAAAAAAATCTAAGATCATAAAGATTTTTTGTTTTGGGTTTATTGCTTATTTTGGAACTTTTTAGGGATTTTAGAGGCCGTTAAAAGGTTTATTATAGTTTTTAAGATGTTTTTTGAGTGTGTTTTTTTATTGAAAAAGGGTTAAAAATATGTTTTTGAGACAAAGAATTATCTAGCTTGATTTTTTAACTACCACAATGGTTAAATTCTGGAAAAATTAGGTCATACATTGTTTGTCGTAGCAGGTGATGATTTGTTTGATTTTTTTTCAAAAAAAAATACAAACGACAACATAAAGAAAGGCCCATGTGTGTGGGCCCTAACCAAGATTTTTTTTATTTATATATAGATTAACAATTTTCTTTTATGTTATTTTATTTATAGAATCTCTTTTAAATGATTGTTATTTTTTTAACTTTTATTTTGCCCACTTTATATTTATATAAATTTAAGATAAAAAAATATTATTTAACTTGTTCGAGTCTTCAAACTAGATCATGAATTTGACAAGTTAAATTGCAGCATTAAAATTGTTATTATTATTTTAATTTTTTTATTGATATCTTTTTAATATCTTTTTAAAAAACAATTTTAAAATTTATTTTTTAATTAATATCACTCATTTGTGATTTTTTTAATTTGCTTATTTTAACTTTTTTTTAGATAGATATATTTTTAAAAAAATGTGTGTTTAGTTTTTCAAGAAATTTTTTTGATTCATATATATATATATAATTGTTTTAATCTTTTGTATATATGTACTTTATTTTTTAAAATTAAAAATCATATAGTTTTTTTTAATATGTGTAGTCTTCTATAATATTTTTTTTCTTTATCTTATTCAAAAAATTTAATCTATATGTTTTTTTTCTATTATCATTTGATTGGATAAAAAATTTATTTTAATTAAGAAGATTTAGAAAACACAACCGAGTAAATATCCTGTATTACAAGATTAAATATGTTGATTTATATTTATTTATTGATTTTTTTAATTTTATTTTTAATTAGCATTAATGTTTTTTTTAAGTATCAATATACATAGTTTTTAATTTGTTTGATTATAAATATGCATAAACGTTTTTATTTGCACTTAAAAAATCTATTGACTATGAAAACACATAAAAAACTACCATATATAATTTTTTTAATAAAACATAAAAGCGCAAGTCACATAAATAATTGATACCATAATAGAAATAAATATATTATGGTTTATATATGAAACATAAACAGTAAATAGTAAAGTAGTAAGTGCATGGTTTTTAGAAGTTGAAGATACCAAATTCAAGTTAAATAATCTATAATTGTTTTTTTCAAAACCGAGTCAGTATTTGCCTCCTTACATAACATCATTCCAATTGATCACGTAACCGGATCATTAGTTCAAGTCGTCGACCTAACTTGAAAACATTGAGTTAATAATACTATATAAAAAGAAAAGGTAACTACACAGTTTTTTAAATCTTATTTGCTACTCATATTTTTTTAAATGTGGGAAATTATTTCCAGACAGATTTTTATTTAATTTTTAAAAAAATATACTTTCGCATTGAACAATTATTGTTGGATTGAGAATTCAAAATCTATTCGCATGCGTGTATGTGTAAAGCTTTGTGGAGTAAATTATAATATTATACCTTGTTATTTTTTTTTGCTCTTATCCTTTGTTAATATTTATTCATATGTGATCAAGTGAATAAAAAAGAAAGAAACATGTACTATTAGAAGGGAGTTCTAAAAATATCATCATACAATTTTTACAAATAATTAATACTTCTGTTTTTTAATTTATAAAATTATCTTTAAAATCAAACTTCTTAATACATTTCAACCTCGTTTCTGCGTCTAAAAAGGGTGAGTTAGAAAAATAATCAACAGTCAACTTTAGAAGGGATTAATTTATGATTTTTAAAGCTAAAAGGACTAACTTGAAAATTTTAAAAAAGGGGACCTAACTATAATTTACTCATTTTTTAATTTGCGTTGATTTTAATAAGAGCCAAGAAAACCTCATCCTTCCAATCAAAACTTTTGTGGTCACAAAACTTCCAAAATAAAGATTATGTAGAAAATCACTGGATAATATAAAGTTTTGCCAAAAAATAGAAGAAAAATTGAAAAAAAAAGTGAAATATAAATATTGACAAGTTCAACTAAAAAACCTACTCAACTCTCTCTCTCTCTCTCTCTCTCTCTCTCTCTCTCTCTCTCTCTCTCTCTCTCTCTCTCTCTCTCTCTCTCTCTCTCTCTCTCTCTCTCATGTATATATATATATATATATATATAAAATATTTTAAACACTTTAAATTTAGTAATAAAGTCAAATCCAAAAACCTAAGTTTGGAGGTCATGCCCGATCTGTGTCTAGATCTAGAAATCATGTCAAACCCCCGTGTCCGGCTTTGACACCAAATATGATTGTCAGTCCACGCCCGGGTCTGACACCAAACATGATTGATAGACCTAAGGTTCTTGGCGTAGTATCTAAACTCAAGTAGCTTGAGTTTAGTTTAGTTGTCGGATCCAAATACATAAAAGTTTGAAGGTCATGCCAGACCCATGCTTAGATTTGGAGGTTATGCCAAACCATCGCGCCTTAGTCTGACACTAAATATGACTGTCAGCCCATGCTTGGGTCTGATATCAAATATAATTGTTAAATATAAGACTTTTAGCGTAGTACTTAAATTTAAGTAGCTTGAGTCTAGTTTGATTGTCAGATCCAAATACATAACAAATAAATAAATAATAATTATACATTTTAATTTTTTTAAAAAAAATATAAATAATTAATTATCAATAATAATTCAACTGTGATATCTTTATAAAAAAAAATATGTTTATGTATTTATCTAGACAATATTTGATCAGATTTGATCATTACAAAACTCACTCCTGGTGTGGCTGACTTATTAAGATGTATGGAAAACATACAAATATCTTTTTAAATAAAAAATTAAAAAAATAATATAAAAAATACCAAAGCATTCTCATAATTCTTTTAATTATGAATTATACTCAGATGAATTTTATTGTAACCATCCACAATAATTTTGTCTAAGGAGCTGCAATGAAAATCTGAAGTCATATCTATATATATAAACAATGGATAGGACATTAATATAAGCTCGACACTCGCCATCCCTAATAAGAAGCTTGATCAATCCAGAACTCTCTAGTACCAGACAGAAGCGAGATAGAAGAGTCATGCAAGCAACTGTACCAGTTTCATCATCACTTCATACAACAAGTACAGCAGCAGACCCAACAGCGCTCTCCACACAGACCAACAACATGGCTCTTGTCCCTGCCCCACCATCGGAAACCCCACTTTTTGCAGAAGTAGACATGTGTTCCGACTCTTCAGCAACTACTGTCCGTGCCACTGTTATCCAAGCCTCCACTGTCTTCTATGACACTCCTGCCACTCTAGGTACTTCGATTCTTTATGCCCCAGATGAAAAGGAAGATTTATTTTGTTAGTTGTCATGTTCTAAGTTCTGATTCTTGTTTGTGTAAAGATAAGGCTGAGAGATTTCTGGCTGAAGCAGCTGGATATGGGTCTCAATTGGTTGTGTTTCCTGAAGCATTTATTGGTGGTTATCCTAGAGGATCAAGTTTTGGTGCTACCATTGGTAGTCGTACAGCTAAAGGTAGAGAGGATTTCAGAAAGTATCATGCTTCAGCCATTGATGTTCCTGGTATATAAGAATAAGACTAAAAGTTTTTCCTTTTATGAATTTATTTGTTGATTGATTAAGGTTTTAAGTGGTTATTGGTGATTTATGTAAAATATAGGTCCAGAAGTTGACCGTTTGGCTGCAATGGCTGGGAAGTATAAGGTGTATTTGGTGATGGGTGTGATTGAGAGGGAGGGATATACACTCTACTGTACTGTGTTGTTTTTTGATTCTCAAGGTCATTACATGGGGAAGCATAGGAAAGTTATGCCGACGGCGGTGGAGCGTATAGTATGGGGTTTTGGAGATGGATCAACGATTCCGGTTTTTGGGACTCCGATTGGGAAAATTGGTGCTGCTATCTGTTGGGAAAATAGAATGCCACTCCTAAGGACTGCAATGTATGGTAAAGGTGAGTTATTCTGATAGTTCTCACTTCTAGTCCTACAATTAATGCATGGGTGAGAATCTTTCCTGCATTAGTACATTCACTCTTGGGTGGCCCTCTCAGGATGACAGTTTTAGCTGGACAACAGATGAATGCCTGTGTGGATGTGTGCTTGAGTGGCTGATCCATAATGGGTGTGTGTTTTTGTGTCTTCCTGTGTTTATTAGTTTGTGCCGTGTTCCAATTTTGATCCGAGCTTTGAGTTTTATTCACTGCTTACTTTGCAAGTTCAGCTCAATTAAAGGAGCTGATTCAGAGTTGTGCTAGGATAGAGTTGATTGCATAGATCATTGCCAACATCTCTTTTTCTGTGCATTTATGCGTTTGTTGAGATTTTATTGAACGTTTAGCTAAGTAATTCATCTTCTATGTCCATGCCTGTGCTTGATATTGCATTTTGGAGTTTTATAGTATCAGGCTGCTCATTCTCATAGTTGCAATAGTAGTTTGCTCACAGCAACATGTAATCTTCATGTTCTAGAATTGTCCATGTCAATTTGAATACTCTAGTAGAGTTTGTATATCCTCATTCTGTTTAGACATGAGCTGTTAAGTGATATGAAGTCATATTTTTTCATTGTAGTGATTGAAGGTCATGGAAAGTTACTTACATTGCTTGACTATAACTGGTATTAATATGACATATTTCTCGTTATTGTTTGGCTGAATCAGATTGCTGTGTGTTTTATGTTTTAAATTCTCTATTTTGACTGCATCTTCTGTACCTTTTCATTAACTCGTGATACTTTTTTATGTTGTAGGTATTGAAATATATTGTGCACCAACAGCTGATTCCAGGGATACTTGGCAAGCAACGATGACCCACATTGCTCTTGAGGGAGGATGTTTTGTACTATCTGCCAACCAGTTTTGCCGGAGGAAGGATTACCCACCTCCCCCAGAGTATGTCTTTTTGGGCGTGGAAGAAGACCTCACACCCGATTCTGTTGTCTGTGCTGGAGGCAGTGTCATTATATCACCATTGGGAACTGTTTTGGCTGGACCCAATTATGATGGGGAGGCACTGATTTCTGCAGATCTAGGTATGTAAATTGTCACTTCCATCTTAAGATTTTATGCTTCTATATGCCATGAAACTTCATTCTTACTAATGCTTGCCAAAGAGAGTAGTTTCTGTTATTTTCCAAGGAGAATATACAAATCAAATATAAGTGAAGATGTTAGAGAAATTGAGTCCAAGTAGCTATGATGGTTGGTTTCCGAATACATTAAGGAGACACTGGAAACAGACATCAGCAATACTCTTCTTGAATCTCTGCATGAATGATATATTTGGTTGAGAGCACACTAAAGCATTAAGAGAGAGAGAGAGAGAGAGAGCATCCTCTATTTTGAGCTATTTCATGAACAGTGCCAAAGTGCTTACAAGCAACACTTAGTACTTATAACCCCATCCATCCACATTTTATTCCCTTCCAATATTTTACCTTTCATGGGAACATGACTGATCGTTTCATGGCTTCACCATAAATTGTTTGAATTCCTGCAATCTTGGAACGCTAATTTTGTTTAACTTTAGAAAGGTCGGTAATGATGTTAAAAAGAGTGATTTTTTAAATTTAAAAGTATAAAGTGCACGATGAAAGGTGTGTAAAACATTTGGGACAGACAGAATACATGCTAAAGGGAAATCAGGCAAATTTCAACTGTTAGGGCTTGAAGTGTCTATCACTACCTGATCTGGCTATATCCTAGTTGACTGTGAAAAAGTTAATGCTTAAACTTCAACTCACTCACAAAAAGTTATGTTCTGATGGGTCAGAGAAATTCTCCCTGTTCTTCATTTGTCTATATCGGTTGCGTAACAAACTGTAAATGTTTTATGATCGGTTACTATTAAGGACGTCCCTATAAAGTGGATTGCTTTAGTTGTGTTCTTATTTTCGAGAAGAAATCTGATATTGATAATTATCAAAATCATGACCAGATCTTGGAGAAATAGCTAGGGCAAAATTTGACTTTGATGTGGTTGGACATTACTCAAGACCTGAAGTTCTCAGCTTGACTGTGAGGGACCATCCAACTAATGCAGTTATGTTCACATCAGCATCAGCAAAAACTGAAGCCTCTCGTAAATAGCCTTGCCCTCACTTTCAAGCTATTACTGCTTAACACGAAAAACGGAGCATCCTCGTCACTAATAAATGGATAGGTGCTGGTTCTGACAACATGATCATCACAAAGGTCAGGTGTATGTTTCCTGTTGTACATTCTTCTATCCACAAAAGCCTCTCGCGTAAAAGCATGTTACGTTCTTATGGCTGTTATAGTGCTGCAGCCTGGAGTCATAGATGGTCTATAAACTCTTCCTCCAAGACTTCGATTTGGACTATTTTTTTTCTGAGGTATGTATGCTGCAGCTAAGTTTGCATAAGTAAATTCCTTTTTGTTTGATACCTGGGAGAACTTGTGGGGCTCCTCCAACTATTTCAACCTTGAGTCTTCATTCATCAATACAGGGGCCTAGCTTGAAAGAGTCAATTTGCATGTGGTGGTAAAAAAAACTATGCTGTAGGGAGCCAGAACAGTACTGACCTTGGTATCAGAAAATTTACCAAACATGTTCCGAGTACCAAGAAATTCATATGAATATATTAATGGTCTCTGAATACTACACAAGATCCACTGCAGGCTGACCTCATCTCAAACATTATGAAGTTCAATAATTATAGTCAAAGTTGGCTGTCTCCATGTTAACCTGGCAGAGGTTCAGTTAGATGTCATTAGTCAACCAAAAAGGCAAATGATTTTTATTAAAATGTCTCAACGTTTTAATAGAAAATTTTCTAGGATGGCAGACAAGGAAATACTTCCACGCTTCGTTTCCTGAATGCATCTGCCAATTCAATCTCTTCCCTTGATTTTCTCATCTGAGAGAACTTAATAGATCAAAAAATGTTTGAAACATGATTATTGCGTTACATTTGCATGGACTAATCTTCTGAGCAATCGCTTTTCATATATAAATATGATATGCTTGTTGTAGATCATGAATGGTATTCCACGAAAGCAGAATAATAAGAATACGTAAGTATTGGTTGACAAGTGATCTCAGATCCCTATAGCTTGTATATGATTTGTATTTACTGCGGGAAGGCTTGAAATTTTAGAAGAAAATGCAAGCACTGCATTTCTGCAAAAAGGGAAAATATAATAATAATAATAATAATAATTTAGAATGTTTAATGTCTGGAGCTTGTCGAAGTTCGACAATTACCTCCTGCTCCTGCTACCCTGGGCTTCAAATTATTCCCTTGTATCACAGGTGAACCATCTGAAACTACACTGCCAGACTCTTGAAAAGGCAAGGATTGCCCCCACAGCCGCGTAGGACTGTCTAAGTTTTGTATTGGTGATCTTTTAGGGCCAGATAATATGTGGTCTTTGAGAATCCTCACTGACCTATATTTCCTAATTTCATCTTCATGACCTTGTGCTTGAGAATTGAAACCAAGCTCGGCTACCCTTTCCTGATCGGGCATATCTGGTCTTGCCTGATTTTCACTGATCAAGTCACGGCCAAGACCATCAATACCATTGGAATTTCTTGTTTGCAGACAAATGTTTCCCCATTGAATATTATCGGAGATCGACTTCCTTCCCTTGAAATCTTTACCTCCTGAAAACCACTTCGAATTGTCCTCAGAAGCGTAACACCATTTGTAGCTCTTGCTGTTATTGTCCATGTTTAATTCAATGGAATGAAGATCACTATCCGCTGAATCATCCCCGTCATGAACTTCTCCATTTCCTGTTGCGCCCCCTTTATTTTCTTCTCTCTCGGCCTGTTGACACGATCCGAATTGGATTTCCTCTAAGTAAGCTTCAAGCTCTTTAATCCTGTCATAATTTGGAGAGCCATCACCATCTTTTTCACCTACTTTTTCTCTCAAGTAGGTCTCGAGCTCATTTCTTAACCTCTCCACCGCAGCATTTTTCTCCTCGAAATGGTACTTAGCCTCAGAGAGCTTCATCTGGACTCTTTCTTCACGCAATACATCAGCAAGCTGAAGCATTTCCCTTTCTTTCTCCACCTCATCTCTCACCTTCGCGGATTCTTTTTTCATTTCTTCAACCTCAGCTCTGTCGTCCCCTATACCTCTAGCTAGCTCATCACAAACTTGCTCTAATATCTCTTTCGCCCTTTTTTCAGTCTCTAGCTCTTTCATTGCCTTTGACAGAGATTCCTTTGTATCGGCCAACTCTTTCCCAAGCTTCTTATTCAATCTCTCTGTTTGTCTTCTTAATTTCCTCTCAATTTCAAGCTCTTCTGCAACGCATGCTATAGCACTGCGAATCCTATCTCGCTCCTTGCTCTTCCAAGCTGCCTTCTCTTCCTCAAAATGCTTAACAAGGTACTCAATCTCACTGCGGTTTGATCGCTGTTCTCTTATCAATTGATTGACCGAAATGCAGGCTCTATCAAGCTCAATCCGAAGGGCGGAGACAAGAGACAAGCCTGATGAGTGCTTGTCCTCAAGACCGCAGACATGATTCAAAACTTTCAAGAGCTCCTTGGAGGTGGTTAGCCCATTACTAACATCCTTCAAACAGGTCTTAATTCCAGTTGTACGAGACCGGCCTTTCGGATGACTTTCAATCTGCATTTTGAGAAGTTGGATCGGTTATTTCCTCATAAATTATCCCTGTAAAACAACTGTGAAAAACTAGCAGATCCTTATTTTCTCACAAATTCTCAAACCAATCATCCATTGATGATTCAGAGAGTACAAAGAAAAGAAAAACATGAAGAAAAAAATATGCAATATTACTATGCAACATTGGGCCCTTTGAGAGACAACGGAAAATGTTTGGTCCTGATTCTGAGACGCAATTGTGTCAACCCAAAATCCTGTGAAGATTTTCTTTTTTTTTAGGTTGAATAAATCTAAAGAATAGAACAGGTAGAAGAATTCAAAATTTTGATGTCTTTAATGGCTGTTATTATTATTATCATTATTTCCTGGAGATAACAATGCTGAAGTTACTTTGTTGTTTTCTTTCCAAGAATAATGCTGAAAGCTGCATTAACTTTGGTGTCTGTAGAGTCAATTTGAGTGACATATTTCAAGCACCAATTTTAAAATATGGACCATCCTAATCTTGTATATGCTTTTGAGAACATGGACAATTATTTGAAAATGACATCAAAAAAAGTTTTCATGTACCTCCATCAAACTGCAATTGCCAACAGAATCCAGACCTCCAAGATGATAATCAGTAAGCTGAAGTGTCTTCGTAACAACTGATGTTCTTCTCCTATGACTATGGCCTCTAGATCGCTCCATCCTCTGCATGGCATAACCCATTTTTTTTAGTTGAGAGTAAAATTCACATGATATATGAAATCCCGAAAAAGGAAATGAAATTTAAATATGTTTTCACCTCTGAAAAAGGAGTGTAAGATGGATCTGACAAATGTGGCAGCCTTGCCACCTTTTCTCTGCTTCTAACCTCTTTCTTGTCTTCCAAATCCTTTTTAACTCTTGGAGAAGGTATTCCATTGATCTCCCACAAAGTGGCAGCTAATTTTCTTGCAGAGACTGAGACTTCTTTGGCTTTGCTTCCATTTTGATGTGGGGTGCACTTGGTGGATTCAGCATTTGGCTCTGCCAAAGTTGGAGATTTTGAGCTTGTCATCCAGATTGGAACAGGAGTACTAGACCCACCTCTCTTTCCAACAAGAATAGCTCTCTTGAATCTGTACTTTTTGACTAAAGAAGACGACGAAGACGATGAATTCCCTCTCTTTCTTATCTTACACTGCTGCTGCTCTCTGCCTTTTGCCTCCATGAAACTATATCATAATCCTAACAATCCAGCAAAATGTCTTATAAAATTCTTACTAAATAGCCTTGTTTTAGTGCTCTCAGGATTGGAACCACATAATTACCAGCATCAAAGAATGTTTTCCAGGGATTTTTAAAGATTTGCAAGATTTGTAGCTTCAATGAGAGATTCTAGCACATTTATGAGGCAAAATACATGCAAAAGTGCCAAGTATCTTGCTAGCTGGGTTAATGGTGGCACAAAATTCAAGAATTATACTACTACTACAAGATTTCAAAATCTTATAAAGATTTTAGAGATTTGAAGGTTAAAGTTGATAAGAGTGACCCATCATCATCTCTTTGTTCACTCTTTTTTGGCAAGTCCAAACTTACAACTACCTTGAATTCCTCAAAGAACACACACATAAAAGAAAGAAAAAGTGGGAAATCAAAGATTCAAGAACCTAAAAAGGGAGAAAGGAAGGTTGGGGTGGGGGTGAGGACAAACTGTCAAGCAATGGGATGTTAGCAGGAAAATTTAGTGAGCTTTGATTCATAGATCTTGAGAGGGAAACAAAAGGCAAAGACAGAGAGGGTAAACACTTAAATGTGTCGTTAGCGTTGCTGTCTTGTCTTGGTTGATAAACGAGGAAAAGAAGACGACGTGGCGTACACGTGAGCGTTTCTTGTAGTGAATCAGGGACGTGCATCTGTAAATGGACGGTCGTGATCTTGACTATGTTCCTTCGAATTTATCTTGTCTCCCTCGTTCTTTGCATTGGAATGTTCTTTTTCTTTTTCTTTTTCTTTTTTTGAATATATACCTTGAAATCTAATCATAAATTTAATCAAGCTGAAATGAATGTCATGACATTAGATTGGTTTGACCAAATTGAATGGAGTTTGAAACAATTCGAAAGATAAATTTAATTCTTGGATATATTTTACTTAATATTTTGTGATTAGGTGATGCATTTATAAATCTTCACACACCAAGATTAAATATATCTCTCCTATTTTAGCTAGCAATTCATATTCAACTGCTCTATTGTTCTCTTTGAAGAAAAGAGGAGGTTAAAGAACTTCCTCAAGTACCATTAAAAGGAAAACTTTTATCACGAGTCTACAAAGGGAATTATGGGCCACTTTTATTTCTATTTGTTTCAATAACATTTGATTTTTATATATAATATTTGGGCATAGATTAATTGAATGTGGCGTGAAATTATTGATTGTTCATCTCTCATGCATGTAATTAGAACATGGATTGTTAAATAAATAAAAAATTAAAGTGTTTTTAGAGTCTGTACTTGTTTTTCAAGGTGATATAAAATAAGAATTGAATATACATTAAAATTATTTTTTATTTTTAAATAATTATTTTTATCTAAAAACATTTAAAATCTTATTTAAAGCAAAAAAATAATTTTTTTAAAATGTAAAAATAAACAATATAAAACCCAAAAACAAAAGATCATGGGAAAAATGATATACAGTGGGACGTGCTCAAACAATATCAAGCAAGAAATATATTAATTACATGATTAATCATCCTCGACACCTCAGCTTAAAGATCTAAGAAGCTAGCAAAATCATAAGACGATCATGTCCTTTGACATTTTCTTCGTGGCCATGGACAAGCACATGAGAGGATGCAAGCTTGTCTTTGAATCCCACAGCGCAGCCCCAAAATGTCACGTTGAGTGGACAGAAATTCGAAAAAAGAAGAAGCAAAGGGCTTCTATGCAAATATGAGAAAAAGGGAAAGGTACAAGAGTGGTAATTTCAGAGGCCGTTTAATCAGTACCAGGACGTGTATCATCCGTCCATTGTCAGTCAAGATCTTGGTGAGCGAAGATGTCAGAGGGTCGGTTGCGGTGGGAAAGACCCGATCGCTCGCAGTGAAGTCTAGGGTTCCAATTCTGTCCCTACTGCTTTAGTTATCTACTACATCATGTCATACGGATTGGCTATATTTTTTTAATATAAAAAATATATTCTGATATTTCTTATATATCTTCAGTGATGAAAAATAAATTGTGTAGCATTTAGTTGATTTTTATAAATTTGAAAACAATATGAAAAATCTATATAAAAATATAGTTTTATTAAAAAAAATTAAAATATTTTTTAATATTAAAATAATAATATATTAGATTGACTTGAATCAACTCGAATTAACATATTAAATTCATGATTACGTTATGAAACTATGAAAATCTCATAAAAAATAAATTATAAAAACTTAATTTTTAATCAATTTAATATTAAATGATGAAATTGAAGAAACAAAATCTAAAAAAGTGACTTAAGTTAACCTATTAAGCTTGCAACTCGGATCATAAATTTGAGATAGCCTCGTAGAAAAAAATAAATATATATATATATATATATAATTTAATTATCAATTAGTTCAATGTTTAAGGATGAGATGAAAAAAATAAACTAAAAAATAACATAAAAAACAATCTAGATAAATTTATTAAGCCTATGATGTAGATCATAAGATTGAGATAATATCATAGAAAGAAAGAAAAACATTATTTAAATTAATTAACTTTTTAAATCCACAACTCTAGTCATAAAACTAAAATAACTATATAAAGAGTAAATAAAAATAATTTATAATAACCCTAATTACAAGACCAAGATATCCTCTTAGATATGGACAACCAAATAAAAAAACAAATATAATGTTAAAGGACATGAGACCGAGATAATCTCTTAGACAAAAAAACAACTTGATTTAACGAAAATTAAAATACCAAAACTTGCGACCCTAATTATAAGATCAAAATATCTATACAGAAAATAAATCAAAATAGGTTATGAAACTTAATTCTCAACCAAATGAATATTGAATGATAAAATTTAAAAAACATAAAAAAATAACTCGAGTCAACCCAAACTAATCCATTAAACATTATTCATGGGTTATGAGATTGGATTAACCTAATAAAAAGCAAATAAAATAAATCATGAAATATACTTTTAATTAATTTAATATTAAAAGATGAAATTGAAAAAAAAAAGTTAAGGAGAAAAAAACCTTAACTAGTTAGATTAACCTATCAAACCTATGATTTGTGTCATAAGAATAAGACAACCCAATAAAAAAATAAAATTAATATTAAAAAAAAAAAAACATCAATTAAAAAAAAAAAAAAAACACAAGCAAATATTTTTTAGAACCACATCAAAACATGTAAGGAAAGTACTACTTATTGCTATAATACTTTCTTAATATGTTTTAGTATATTGTTAATAATAATAATAATAATAATAATAATAATAATAATAAGTAACATTGTTATTGTTGTAATAAAGGTATAGTTGTAAAATTTGAATTAGTCTAATGTTTCAATCTAGAATATAAATCAGCTCTTGATGATAAAAAATATAAAAAAAATAAAATTAGATTGATCTGGTTAAAAATTTGAGTTAGATCAATTAAGATTTGATTTGATTAAAATTTAATTTAATTTTTCTATTTTTATTTTTTTTTATGAGAATGATGTTGTTATAATATTTTTTTATATAAAAAAAATGAATCAGCCCTCCCTAATGACCTGAACCGAATCGAGCTTTACGTGAATGGATTCAAGTGAGGTGAAATTGTGAAAGTTATATATGTGCGTGTGTGTGGACAAGGGACGGAGATAAGAGGCCTCCCATCCTCCACCTATATTATTCTTTGCTTCTATTGCAAACAAAGAATAATAATCACTCTCCTTATGTCATTAAAGATTTACACCATTAATTTTTATTAAATAAAATATTTAACCTTTTATAAAATAAAATAAACATTGTATTGTATATATGCAGTACAATTATTCAAATTAATATTGAATAAATCATACAAATTATTCTAGATAAAAAAAGAAGTTATTAATATATGAAAACTATTAATAATTAATTTAAATATGGAAGTCAATCGGATTAAAAAATATCTATACATTTATGCTCGGATAAATATTATTGAATGTTTTTAACTGTATGCATCTCTATTCTTTCCAGAGGAGATTTCATTCGAACGGATAGGGATGAATCTGTGTAAAGGCGGTGCCATCCTCTGGGCGGTCGAGGAAAGCAAAAAATCTGTGTGATGACTCGGTATGAATCCAGTGGCAGGAACGTGGGGGCCCTCCAACGACTCTCAAGGTCTGGGACAAGAGGACGCCCAGAAGCTGTTCGATTGAGGGCCACCACACCTTCTGTCCCCTTGTTAGGGTAGACGCCCTACTTCACTGACAATGCCACTGGCCTTCGACACCATCTTTTTAGCAAAAAGAAATAAATAATCAACACAGTTCATGTATACTGTTTTTATTTTTGAATTTAAAAGGTGCTTTTAGTTTAAATTATTTTTTGTATTATTAAAAATAAAAAAATTATTTTAATATAATTTTAAATAAAAAATATTTTTAAAAACAACTACTATCACAGTAACAAATAACACCTACAATTAATTAGCTAATGCATCTTTATTCATGGAATTCATATCTTTTTTTTATAACCAACCATGCCAATATTTTATTACAATTATTATTATTATTATTATTATTGTTATTTATTAAAATACAATAATATTATTGTTTATTTAGCTCTACATTACCATGCAATAATGTTATGAGTTAAGTGACTTGATTTATGTTAATTTATTACTCTAAAAAAACATTGTTTTAAGATTTCTTTAAAAGTGAAAATGGCATCATTTAAAAAAAAATTATATTAAGTTTTGACTATATCAATCAAATTAATTTTTAATTATATTCTATATAATACATAATATAAATCAGGTTATAAAAATCGACAAATCATTAAACTAACCTATCAGACCAGGATAGATTCTACAGCAATGCTCTTGGATTAGAGATTTTTAAAAGCATCCCCTTGTAGTAAAGAGGAAACTGAAAATATAAAGCACAATCTTGCTAAACAAGGGGCCTTCTTCAACATCTCTAAACTTTTGGATGGTTATTGTTATTTCATGATATTTGAAGGAGTTATTGGTAATTTATGCATAATCCACTTGTCATTGAGGGAATCATCATGATATTATTAACCTAATGATTGCTGCATCATCAAGGACTTGAAAAAAACAAAAAAAGAACAAGAGAAAGCCTGTTTTTAGTCAAAAGAAGCAGGAGATAATGTTCTTAGGGTCAACAATTGATCACCTACTGATTTTTTTTTTTTATTATTATTATTAGCATCTACAGATTTATTTTCTATACTGGCCAGTCGTGTTTCTGACAGTCCTGCAGTGAATTAATTCGACGACATGTGAATCCCGAATCCAATCCGAAAATCATTCTAATACTTATTATTATTATTATTTGCGTGACAACGCTGAATGCAAGGCATCTTCATTCCAATTGAAAAACTATACTCAAAATAATACTATATTAAAAGAGAAAAATACATTGGGTCATAAATTAACTAAATTCAGT
The DNA here is from genome assembly GCF_000495115.2 of Populus euphratica. NCBI lineage: Eukaryota > Viridiplantae > Streptophyta > Magnoliopsida > Malpighiales > Salicaceae > Populus > Populus euphratica. The sequence continues at coordinate 841,528 of NW_011499848.1, read as the reverse complement.
ACAAATTATATCATATCAGATAACATGTCTTTAAAATCAAATAAAATTAAATGCATGGCTGTGAACCAATTTAATTATTAATATATTAAAAGATAAGAATTAACGCAACTATTTAATATTTTAGATCACTTTCAAAACATCTAGAAAAAAAATAATTAATTAAGGAATGAGTGTCATAGAGTTAGTAAATAAAAACCAAGCATGCTAAAACTTACATATAACTTACAATCAATTCATTTATTATATTAAAATATTAATATTTAAAAATTAAAAAATGCAAGAGTATATTTATAAATTATTCACAAAATTAAATAATTCAAATTAGTCATTTTGAACACAAGCATGGATCACACATTTATATTCAAAGTCAAAGAACTACGGTTATTCTAATCAAATTCAAAATGAGTTATATTTTATTCTATGACTAGACATTAAATTCTAAATAAGTATATCTATAAGTGTTAATATATAACCTCTAAAAATCAAGTTCAAAGTGTAGGCTTACTCTAATTATGGTAATAATAAGTTATATTTAGCTTTATGATAAGACATCAAATTTTAAATAAATACATCTATAAATACCAATATATAACCCCTAAATGCCTTTTGAATTATATTCATATTTTTACAAAATACTTAATAAAACATATTCAAAATACCTTTTGAATTATAAACATATTTTTACAAAATACTTAATATTATCTATAAATTATTTATCATACATGTCCACCTATTTTATGAGAGAGAGAAAAAATACTTTAATAAGAAAATCTTATTTAGTACATAAATATATATTTTTTTAACTCAAAATAACTAATTAAAAAAATGCAAAACTGCCATGAAAATCCAGAAAGAAAACCAAGCGCTTCTACCAACTTAATAATAATAATCACTATAAATTATATGATCAAATGCATTACATTGTTTCTAATTTCTAATTTAATCAAAATTTAAATATATCATTAACTTAAATAACTATAAGATCCCCTTAAAAAATCATTCAATACTAGAAAGATGTTATTACACTATCTTTTTTCTGACAAAATATTTTTTTAATAATTTAATACCAAAGATAATTATGTAAAACATATGGCAATTATAATCCAGAAATAATAACATTACAAAATATGATGACAAAAGGATAAGAAAACATTTTTTTTTTATTTCAATTGAAGAAGTATTCTAAGAAAAATTAAAGTGGAGTTGTTGAAAACTATTTATGGCAATTATTTTTTTTTAAATTATTTATTAATTAAATAATTTAATTCAAATAGAAATCAAGTTCTTTCTTAAACACCTTTCATATATTAAAATTATACTTAAAAATAAATTAATTTTTATAGTTAATCAAGTATATTGAAAAGTTTTAAACCAAACTATAAAACCTATTCACTCTCCAAAATAAATTTTAATTGTTAACTACCAAGTTTCAATAATTAAAAATATTTTTTCATAAATTCATAAAAATTCTAAAAAAAATTTGAAACACACTAAAACTTTTTAGTAATGTATTAAATAGAGACAACAAACTTTGGGATCATAAAACATTCACACGAATCGTACTCTTCAATTAACCAAGAGTGACTTCAATTTTTTTAATCTTTTTATAAACCAAAAAATTACTAATTCAATGACATACTTCCGACTATTATAATTCTTAATTCACAACTTTAATTTGAATAAATAACTTTTCAAATCAAACTCATAGCATACTATAACTAGGAATCAAATCTCAACCAAAATACTCATAAAAAGATCAAATTCTAGTAGCCAAAAGTTATCAACTCATCATTTTTTTTCTTTGTTTTTTTTACAATTCCTTAATTTCATTATTTCTTTGAATTAATCTATCAAAAACATATAAAATCATTCCTATCAATCTAAAACTCTATTAGTATAACAATCACTCCTTATTTTTACACTCGGAATTATTATGTAATTATAATATACTCACCGTTACTTATAATAATCTTAATAAATAAAAAGAGTATAATAGGAAACCTAATTAATTATATCATTTTATTTATTATTACTATCTTTTTAAAATACACACACATTTATCAAATCATATAAAATGTTATAATTTGCACCAATAATTACTCGTCAAAGGATAATGTTGCCCTTCTATTAATTTTTCAAGGCATTACAAGTTGATGGGTTAAACTTGATAAACCTAATGCGTAAAATCATAACTAAATTGATTAGAAAATATTGTAAATATTATCATTATTATTAACTCACCAATAGAATTATAAATAGTATTTTTTTGATAATATATTATATTTATCGATAAATATACCAAAAAATAAATAAAAAACATCAATAAAAATTATATATGGTTTTCTTTTCGATGATATATTAAATTTACTGATAAAAATACTGAAAGAATAAAATGAATAACTTTTTTTGTATATTTTCTCTGTTTGTAAATATATCAATATATTTATTATATATAAACTCACTAATAAATTATTTATTATTAATAAAAAAAATTTCAACAGACAATTTTTATAAGTGAGCTCATCAATAATAAACTTATCAACAACGCGTATGGGCCGCAGGCTGGTATTTTTTCCAAGCTAGCATACGTGGTTTCTTGTGTTTTCTCTCCTTATTTTAGGTGGAAGATCATGAGTACCCTTTTGTCTTCTTGATTTAAGTAATCTATTTTGTACATATTTAACTATTATTAAGAGTATCATCGCATGTGATCATGGCATAAATCCACGCACCAGCACATGCCACCTTGTTGTTGAAATTAATTAAATAAAATTAATGTGATCTATTTTTATTTTAAATAACTTCGATATGGCCAATTATGTTCTTATATTTTTGTTATTATTCTTCTACAAGGGTCATATATCATAAAGTATCCAGATCTTCACGTAACATCCTTGTCTCAAATATTGGAGTCTTTCAATTCTTCGCCATGTAAACAAATAAGGAGCAAACCTAAATAAAATAAAAAAATAATAAAAAAAATAGACATTTACGCACTTCTTATTTATTTATTTTTTTACAAAATTACTTGTTCAAGGCACATCAAGATTGACCTTTTTATTCCTTAATCTATATAAGGTATAGCACGATTAGTCCGTTTCCATGCACGTTATAATTGGGCAAGAACAATAGTTAATTGTTTTATTTAATTAAGCATTTTCAAGACTCGAGAAACTTGGAAGAGCATCGTTTAATTTTCCAGTGGAGGTATTTTCCTTGGCTTAATGCATTTTTACATTATAGCATTTTACCCCAACGGTTCAAGCAACAAAAACGGTAATCACCCCCCAAACTTATCATTTAAACCTTTAATTCAAAATTATAAAACACAACCTAGAAGTTGATTGCAAATTAACCCATATAAGATCGGGATTACGGATAAGGAGGATCGCAACAAAAACGGTAATCACCCCCCAAACTCATCATTTAAACCTTTAATTCAAAGTTATAAAACACAATCTAGAATTTAATCGCAAGTTAACCCGTATAAGATCGAGATTACGGATCAGGAAGATTAATCTAGATTAAATTAGAAATAAATACATATTATAAATAAATAGATCCAAATGAGAAAAGAAGGTGAGGTGAAGTGATAATATCATACATGGATTACAAATAAAAGCAGGCTGGTTGTTACTTTTGGAAGTAGTCCTCAGTCCTCCCCTTGAAGCCAATTTGCCCAAATGTAAGGCAAATGAATAGCCCTAGGTGCCAGGTCACCAACCATAACCTGCTCAATTAGAGATTCAAAAAAACCCATTGCATCACAATTTTAGGACTCCTTTTAGGGGACAAAAACTAGTATTCACTAACCATATTTCAAGTAGAATGCATTCACAAAAAAAAACAAAAAAAAAACTCCTCTCAATCGTTTTTGAATTCAAACCCTGAATGATTATATGAAAAGCCTACCTAGAATGATTAAAACAGTGAATAAGTTTCTATAAAAATTATTTTTTTGATGGCAATGTCACCAACGGTCCCATGGTCTAGTGGTCAGGACATTGGACTCTGAATCCAGTAACCCGAGTTCAAATCTCGGTGGGACCTTTTTGTCAATTTTTTTCTTTTTTGGTTCTAGAAAAAGTGGTCAGGACATTGGACTCTGAATCCAGTAACCCGAGTTCAAATCTCGGTGGGACCTTTTTGTCAATTTTTTTATTTTGGTTCTAGAACGTCTTTATATCCAATTTTTAATTTATTACTCGTAATCATAGATGTAAGAACAAATCAGAGATCCATCTGGAGTTCAAGTCACAAGTTGAAGAGTTCACCTTGAACAAATCAGAGCTCCATCTGGAGTTCAAGTCACGAGTTGAACAGTTCACCTAGGTAAAATTAAGCTTTGATTTTTATTTTTCTTTTCTTTTTTTCCATTGACCTCGGCAAAGCCAGGTTTCGTTCCGAGTAGACAAACACTGAGTTCACCAGACGAGATGCTCATATAACTAGGCTCCTAACAAGCCCTCTGTAATAATTATAATCTATGCTTCTCAATTAATTAGAAAACATATATTAATGAGGCTAGATGGATCATGATGGACCTACCAGAACTGAGAAGTGAGCGGAGGAGGGGTGGGGAAGTGAGCAAGTTCAGTCCCGATGCTCTCGAAGAAGAGCCCTGTCAAGCTCTTCCCACCAATTGCTGGTATGCTTGATGGCGCTATCCACCCTATCAATCCAAACCCTATCACGTTCAGGTCTTTACGCAGCCAATCCCCCTGAAAGCTATCATAGAAGAAAAACAAATTAACCAACAATTAATCCATCATTACAAAGATAATTGCGTGATCATCTCCCATATCAAATTGATTACTTTCTACACTTACCACATGAACTTTCCTCCACCAGTGCCTGCTAGCCCCAGAGGGTTTCTAGCTGTAACCGGAGATTTCACAAACCCTGAAATTCAACCATAATATAAGCTAAAATATAAGATTAAATAATCCCTTCTTTTTTAGCTAGGAGGGATGAGAAGTAAATTACTCTACTTTCATTTAGCAAGCACCTGAGCCAAGGCAGATTTTCTTGGGTGAAGAAATGCGAGAAGGAGATGAAAGTGAGCCACTGCCTAACCCTACAACAGCTGATGGGCTAGCAAATGTTGCTGCCATATTTGCTTGATAGTTAAGTTGCTATGGAAGGATTGACTGTACCAAAAATGAACAATGGGGGCGATGATCGATGGGATTAGAGGATTGTATTTTGTATGAGATGGAGATTTTTTTGTGGAAGAGAAAGATTGCATGGAAGTGCCAGGGATCAATGGGATTATGCCACCTAGGAGCTGCATGGATAAAGTGGGGTTAGATGTGGTTTGATTTGATAATGGACACCGAAGAAAATGCTATCCACAAGCTCTAAACTTGTGGAGTGGTGAAGATGGGCTGCTCTTTCTGCTATGAATTGTGCCCAGATTGAGATTGGGCAATAGACGAGTGCTATGTAGAAGAAACGAGCTCCACCTAGACCCAGTTTTGAAAGGTTTTGGACAGAGTACTGGCCCAAATTTTAAATTTCTGATGGTGTGACCACCATAATTATTGATTATAAGAATCGATTAGGCTTGGCGGGTTGGTCTTGATGTGTTAACTTATAATATAGCCGGATAATGATACAAAAAAAAACTGATTTTATTTTTAAAATGATTTTGTTTGGAGTTTAAAAAGATGGAGGTTAACTAAAGTTAATTTACTTAATATATAATCCAAAACTTATACCAGATGCTGATCTTATAATTATGCATTCAAGGACTGTTTATACCTTAGTTTGATAAACATTAGTTTTCTTTATTAAATCAGGAGAAATTAAGAGTGAAATAAAAAATATGAAAGGAAATTTCTCATTTTTAGCTGGCAACCGAATCATTGAAAGGAGAAAATCACAGACTCCAAAACGAATGCCGGCACAGCTACTCGTGATTCACAGGCTAGCTGCTGTAATTTACTGGCCGGCTTCTAGCCGGTGTTCCACTGTCCTTTCTTCTGCCATTTACTAGCTGTTTGTTCATAAATAAATATTTAGCACATTGTAAAATGAAATGAAAAAAGAAAGAAGACAACAGTAGATCGGCTAGTTGTGTTATATATATATATATTGCGATTGGAATTTTGAAAAAACAAATTGGATATAAGAAAAAGCATTTTTAGATAAAAAGAATTAGATTAAAATATATGTTTAGTTAAAATAATTGCTGAAAACAATGTTAAATAAAAAAGTATTTGGTTTAAAACAAAGTTAGATAATAAAATAACTAAAAAGTCGGAGACTGCAGGAAGAAGATTATTGTTTTTGCTAAACTCAAGAACGTTATTTTGGTTAAGCTAATAGTGGATTTACAACAGTAGTTTTCTCATCTCTTCAGACCGCGTGTAAAGCAACAATTCATAGCTTCTTCTAGACCCAAGGTTCGGACCGTAGTTTGCTCTGAGATCCCATGCAAAATCACAACATATTGCAACCAAACAGGTATAAAACTGTGGTAGGAACAAAACGCAGTACCAACCCCAAAAATAAATGGGATATTATATTAATTCACAAGTGTGTGTGTGTGTGTGTGTGAAGATGAATTAATTTGTTATTGTTTCAACTTTAGCATGCTGCGTGAATTGGCCTTCACCATAAGATAGATGAAAGGGGAATTTACAAGTTATTATAAACGAAGATATACAACGTCAAAAACCAAACAATTACAACTCCATTGATTTGAAGTGATTTTGAATCAATCCAATTGATAATTCAACAGATATGCCTTTAATGATCTTTCTTCCTCTATCTTTCAAATATAATTAATGAATGAATAAATTCTACTAAATAGTCAACATTCCTTGATTTTCCCTTCACCTCTTTCTTGTTAATCACCTGAACAAAATGAAGGACCAAGAAGACACAAAAATGGTGATCCCAGTGACAATGCAAACCATGTCCAAAACCTTTTCCATCTTCTGCTTCCTTTCTTTCCTCTCCCTCTTCCTCTCTACAAATTCCTCATATCTTCCTTTCCCTTCCGTCCCACATTTCCCTTTCCTCCTCTCCCCTCTCTCCATTGCTTCTTGCAGAACTACCAAACTCTCCCTCCCGGTCAAGTTCCTCCCTTCCATGTCCTCCATTCCCACACTTATCTCTCTCACCTCCATCTCCCCTCCTTCCTTCTCCCCACAACAAACCATCACTCCACACTCCACAAACTCCTTCTCCCCTCCATCTCCGGCCATTATGGTGGCAAACTTCACCACCACTTCCCCAGTTAGCCAGTGCTTCTGCACTGAAACTGGCCTCCCACTTGACAAATTCATAGCCCTTCTTCTTTTTGGATCTATCAAAATCCAACTTAACGTCATATTTTCTTCAAGTTGCTTAACAAACGAGTCTTTTTCACCTGTTTGATATTGTATCGATGTCTGCACAAACTCTTTGGGCTCGAGCAAGTCAACCCTGAAGGGAGAGCACCTGAACCAATCAGTCAAAGTCTCATTCTTCTCAACCTTCGAGAAAATAGGAACATCCTTGTAATAAATATCAACCGCTGAGACAAGATATTCAGTGCTTGTTGTCAGAAACGATGAGCTGTGATGGTGGTGGTGGAGGAGAGGGTATGAGTCTGAGAAAAATGACCGGTACCCGGAAGAGAAGGTGGAGATGATGCTACTCACAGTTGGATCATTAGTGGATGGCCAAGAGGAAGTGCAGATATTCCGCCAGAGTTTATCTTCTGTAGAGAGAGCATATAATTCTGATGATGCACAGGCTGAAGCAGCCAGGGTTGGGCCGTCTAGGAGGGTGAGAATATGAGTCTGGAGGATGTCAGGGTGGAGAGTAGAGATGGTTCCATCTTGTGTGGTAGTTGATGATGGTTGCTGCGGTGGTGGTGTGGAGAGAGCAACCATTGATGCTTCCGATGACGTTTCCTTTGGTGATGGTGGGGGGTTCAAGACTTTGAGCAGGGACAAAGTGGGGGGAAGGGGTGGGGGGGTTCAAGACTTTGAGCAGGGACAGGGTGGGGGTAAGGGTTGGGGTTTTTTTTATAGGGGATGGAGAAGTTGAAAAGTCAAAACTGGATTCCTAGTTTAAATTTTTTTATGTGAGATCTCTATAACGATTTTCTTACAATATATTATAAGAACATAAATTATTTGGCTAAGTTATGATAAAATTCATGTTTTACGGTATGTTGTAAGAAAAAAATTTATTTTAAAATACATTAGTTCCTAATATGGATCATTTATTGAAAATTCAATCGAAGAAATTTAGATTTTATTTTAAAATACATTTGTTTCTAATATGGATGATTTATCGAAGATTCAATGAAAAATCTTAGATTTTTTCTTAAAAAATCAGTTTTAGAATATTGTTTAAAATATAATAAACAAAAAGTTATATAAAGAGGAAAATTTTGTTTTTTTAATTTTTAAGAATTCACAAACAATTATTATTATTATTATTATTATTATTTTGCTTGGACAGGTAATTAGATGAGAAGGATATGATTCAAATCCAAGTTATATTCTTTGAAAAAGAAAAAGAAATTAATATATATATATAATCATGCTCCTATTTAAGGGCCATGGTGTTCCAATAATTTTAACCATTTTCTCTTGTGCATCATTGCATGTGTTTTTCATTTATTTCATAATTTAATCAAGTGTTTTAAAAAGCAGTCAAAAAACTACTCCCATATCCCTTTTAAAAAGCAAAAGAGAAATCAAAACCTGACAATTAAATTAAATCAAGGATGCCATGGATACAGATTCATCTTGCATTCCTCGCTGGGCAAGAGGAGAGAAAGTAATGGAGGGCAGACTACAAATCAGATTCCCATCTTTAAGCTACAGATCAAATCAGTTCATAAGAATCTTAAAGCTTTACGATCTGATCCCCATGTTCATCTTCAACCTTAAATGTCTGCAGCTCTGTGAAGGCCAACATGAAATGCCAGTGAATTTTGGGGGACTAGACTGCAAGGTTTTTTAAAATGGGCATTGATTTGATTGTTATAATCAATGGTGCATGCACTTGTGTTGCTTGGTGCTTAAAATGCTAGTCGTCAATTTTACTTCGCGTAAGCATGGGGAGAAAGGGATATCTCAGAACGTTTGATAATTCTCAATTTAATTAGTTTAAAATCAAGAGTTGCTTGGTGCTTGCCATGTTGACTCGATCTCCGGGTAAAGAAAGGGAGATTTTGGTTCCAAAAACAAGAATTAAGAATTTTGTTTTTTCTCTCTTAATTATTCTTGTAATACCTGACCGGTTTAATATGTGATAATTTATATATTTGAAATTTAATATAAATCAAATTTCAAGTTAAATCAAAATAAAAATTTATCTCATCAAATCCAGTCCACTTCGCTAGTTAACCTATAATTTAGTTAAAATTCAATTAAGATTTATCTTGACTTTAAAAAATTAAAACAATATTTTTTATTATTTTTTTAATAAAATAATTTTAAAAACGTAGTATTTTAGACTGAGATGTTCAATTAATTTGTGATAAAAAACTTCACCAACCGAATTTTATAAATACGCTACCAAAAACTGTATATTCTATTATCAATGCAATTAATATTACATCACACACACACACACACATAATGATCCTCGATAATCTATTGACAATAGATATTTTATTTTATTTTCAGTTGAATTGGTTACAAATAAAAATTAAATTGTTGTACATAAGGAACCAATTAAAGAATTAATTGTTAATCAAATAATCAGTTTCCCATCTTTAAAACTGTTTTAGTTTGAACGATGTTAATTTGCATGTGCTTAACTATAAAAGAATTAAAATAAATAATTAAATAATTTTTTTTTATATATTTTTTCCTTGATCATGGTAATTTTTGTTTTGCTATAGAAGAATTAATAGTATCGTGACTAAGCCTAATATGAATAAAGTGCGTGCTAAATTGATTTAACCCATGAAAGTTTGAAAAACAAATCTCAAAATATAAGAAAATATTTATTGCAAGTTGGGCACATTTCGGCCTAGACTTTACATTTATTTCTCCTATATATATATGTGTGTGTGTGTGTGTGTGTGGTAGGATTCTGTGATATATATTCAAACACACCACTATGTATATATTTTAATTCGGATAAGATGATAGTGGGTTTTCAATTCTAAACCTAAACTAGGTCATATACCAAACTTACAACATAATCTAAAATTTTAAAAATGAGATAATTAGCCATATATAAATATATTATATGTCTAAAAATCAATGATAAAATTAGTATATAAAATCATTTTAGATTGAAAATTAAGTAACGTAGATTTATTTTTAAAAATAAAGTGTTTTTTTCTTAAAATTATATTAAAATATTTTTAAAATTTTTATTTTAAAATTACAGAAAATATTAAAAAAATATTTATTTAATAATATTTATTTATTTATTTGAGAGGGGGTTGTTAGCATAAAGCATGTGGGATATATTGACATGCGCAATATAGCAGCATGTTGACTGGACCATAGCATTAACTAGCACCATTCCAATTCCACAGCTTGATTTGTAGACTTTGAACCATCTCACTCGTTGTTGATTATGCAAAAATAAAAAAAAATAAAAAAAGAAAAAAGAAAAAAGAAAAAGAAAAAGACCGAGTTAAAGGCGCTGGTCAGTAATGACATGCTTCATACTCTCTCTTCCATGGAAAAATCAAAAACTTCAAGAAATTCAAGCCGCCGCCGGCACCTTTCTTTAATTATTAACCAATGAATTATGATCGTAACTATTCCTATTCACGTCACGGCAATCAAAGCTTCTGAACCCGATCCCCCTCTGAATCCGTCTAGAACCCGGAGCATGATGGATGAATTGATTCAAGTTCACTTCATTTTAAAATGATTTTATTTTCAAATAATTAAGTCAAAATAGATTTTCATCACATTTAATATAATAAATTCTATATAATTTAATTTAAAATTTATTTTAAATCATGTCTTGAATCGATAAATTATAAATTAACTTAGGAAGTCATGTTAAATTTAATAATATTAACAACAATACAGTAAAATACCGGCAAAATATTTGGTTTATTAAAAAGTTTAGAAAATTACAGTTATAATATAGATGTTGTTTGATTAGATTAGTTATTGTAATACAAATCATGTATAAAAAAAATGAAGCAAGATTATAAATTTAATCTATAGTGTTGTTGATATATATATATATATATATATATATATAATTGAATAATCCCCTCTCGTAATCTTTCTCTTCTATTTTTATAATCAAGTATATTGTACTTCGAATAATTGATCCGATGTTTTTGTTAAAAACTTATATTACATACATTTTATTTTATATAAGGATGTATCAACATATTTTATATTAAAATCTATTTATTTAAAAAGTCAATAAATAAAAAGATAAAAAGAAGGATGACCCTTCTTAAAAGCTTAACAAAAATCTTAACTCATGACAATAAGATCTGGAAAGAAGAAACACTTAATTTTCTTAGACTCGACTATGTAATAGGCTTATGCATAAGTGAGTTTGATAATGTGTCAAACCTAACTCTCTTGAATTTGGCTACGTGTCAAATACAAGTGCATGTAGGTCTGACGAGATGCTAGATCTTATCCTTTTGATATAAGATCCAAGATGGTTAAACCTAAACCTAACTCTCTTGAATTTGGCTACGTGCCAAATACAAGCGCATGTAGGTCTGGCAAGATGCTAGATCTTATCCTTTTGATGTAAGGTCCAAGATGGTTAAACCATGATTTTGGTGTTATTTGGATTGCAACTGAAGATATCAATAACTTGATATCTTCTAAATATAAGAAAAACTCTCTTGTCATTTTAGTAGGATCTTTGATATCGTAAGATTTTGTTTAACCACTTATATAGATGAATTATAAAAAAATAAAAAAATATTGACTTTAATGTTGAATATAAGCATATTTTGCGAACACAACATGTGTTCAAAAATGGGATGTTACAAAAAAAGTTATTCTCATCGACATTAATATTGTATACAAAATGACGTGGGATTGTTTGTAATAGGCACATAATATTCACATTAACATTTATAATATGTAAGAGGACACTTACATCAACATTAATAGTGATGTATTAAACTACTTTCCCATTTAAAAAGACTTTCAACCCCTCAAAGAAAGATAGGAAAGTTCAAGGTATGAAAGTTATAAATACTCTCTAAACAAATCAAGTAAAGGATTCATAATCTTGGCTCTTACATAATATATTCTCAGCATTTATCACACACAAACTAAGAATAGATAATATTGTTATTAGAATTTAATGTTCATTTACTACAACTTCTTATTATAGAGTCATTAACTTAATCATCGAAGGGTTCCTAAATTCTACTAAAAAAAACCCATTGTATAGGAAATCAGGCCTCTATCACCAACCCTACAAGCCCCTATTTTTGAAGAACAGGAGATTGACATAAATGTGTGATCATCTTTTATTCAAACACTAAAAAACTCAAGTTCCCTAGCATTATGGATTTTAAAGCATCATCAATTGTTGGCATCTATGGGAAAACTACACAAAAAGCCATCAATTGTTTCTTCTAGAGTAAGTTTTGGATGTTTTTTATTGTTATAAATGACCAATAATCAAGAAAACAAAGGGAGCGCGACCAAGAATAAGGCAGGCAAAAGGAAAGAGTACCCTTAATCATACATACACGTGGTGGCTATAATCTTAAAGCACCCTTAGACAGAGGTTAAAGTCTCCTCACTAATCCTTTCTCTCAAAAAAAAAAAAAACTAAGTCATATAGGCCTTAGGCTACCGACTATTGGCGAAGACCACCTCTCTGATACTCAAGGTTTTATAAGCATCATTCTTAGAGATCCGAGGTAGCCTTTCCCTCTTCAGATGATCTCTCGAGGCACTATAAGAAGAGTTTTCTTGATACAAAGAACTATCTCCTCCCTTACTAGGAGAGGGTGTTGAAGGTTCACCTTCAGACCTAAAACCCAATCTGATGGACCCCTTCTCACTGCTCTCTTTAGTTTTTTATTGGAATTAAAACTCATTATTAGAAGGAGTGTTACCTTCATAATTCTTGGACCAGACTTGCTCATGAGTCTATTTTTTTCTAAAGAGGAAAAGAAGAAGAAAAATGTGTAAGATAAGAATATGATAATGACATACTTAAATAAATCTTCAGATCAATCTTATAAAGACTATAAAAAGTAAAAAAAGAAAACCAAGAGATAAAACAATTATGGTTAAAAATAAGATGATTTATTACCCTTATTGTTGGATGAATGACCTATTATGTCATCTCGAATCTCTAAAAATCTACTTAATTGCTATAATAAAGCCAAGCCATCATTTTGTTTCTCAAGAAGACCTTCTCTAATAACATAAGGATCCCAACAGTTTGATATTAGATAGAGAAAACTTATAGAAAATGTAAAACAACTTTAATTAAAGAAAAGAGATGTTTTCAAATTCTTTATATATTAAATACACAAAAACTTAGGGGCTACCAATGAATCAATGTATTTTAAGCTAAAACTCATTTAATCAAAAGGACCATAGATAAAGAGGCCAAGAGAATGATAATTCATCTTAAAAGCTCAATAGAAGTCAAAACCTTTAGAAAGAAAGTTTAAAAAGATGACAGACTTAAGTATTTTGGGCTCAGCCATGTAATAGAACCAAACATATATGGGTCTTACAAGGTGCCTAACCTAACTTTTTTGGACTCAGCTATGTCAAGCCCAAACACATATGGGTCTGGCAAAATGATAAACCCAACTTTTTTACACTCGGATACGTGTTAGGCCCAAACACATGTAGGTCTAACAAGATACCAAACCCAACTCCCTTGAGCTTAGCCACACGCTCAATTTAGATGTTTTTTAGTTTAAAAAAATGTTATATTAATGTTTATTATAAAGGTTGATCCCATTAACATTAATGTTATGTAAAAGATGACATGAGGTCATTTCATATAAGCATATGATATTCTCATCAACATTAATATCGTGTAAGAAAACATTCATTTCAATATTAAATTTACATCAACATCAACATTAATATTGATGTAAGGGACTTCCTTTCCACTTGGATGTAAAAAAAAAAAAAGGAAAGACTTTCTATCCCTTAAAGAAAAAATTTTAAGGTACATATATTATAAATACCCTCTGAATGATCTAGGTAAATTGTTTACAATCTTGACTTTCTCATAACATATTTTCAGCATTTATCATATACAAAACAAAAACAAAACATTCTTGTTCTAAGAATTTTATGCTCATTTACTGTAACTCCTTATTATAAAGTCATTGACTTAATCATTAAAAGATCCTTAAATCCCACCAAAATGGATTATTTTATAGGAAATCAGGCCTCTATCACCAATCATCTGAGTCCTCGGTTTTAGAGTATAGAAAAGTAATATGAACGTGTAATCATCTATTATCTAAATGCTCAAAAACTGAAGTTCCCTAGTATATTGTATTTTAGAGTATCATCATATAGTGTTTTTAATTATAATTACAGATAACTTGCAAGATCATCAACAAATCCCTAAGAACTACCATTATTAAACTTGACCTAGCTTTTAATTCAAGCTAAGTTTAAAATTAAACCAAGTAATGAATTGATGTGATCTAATCAACTCGCTATTTGATCAAAATCTGATCTTATTTTTTTAAAAATAACATCAACTTAATTTTAAAATTAAACCCTTGAAACAATGTTATTATAGATATATCTAGATCAAACTAGGTTAATCTTATGAACAAGTCAAATCAGTTTTAACAGTACAAAATTGCTACTCCTTGAATGTCCCGGCAGCAGTGAAAATATTTTAGGCACACTAACTCTTAAGAACTGGAAAAAAAAATCTAAACAATAACTATTTGTGAAGATAAACAAGATGACTAGATCGTTGTCTCTCATGTCGTAAAGTAGATTTTTTATGGCTTGGAGATCCCGTGAGATTTTCATTTCTTTTAATATTATATATTTGAACTATAAAATTAACATTCATAATTCTTTTTTAGGCACACTGACTCTTAAGAACTGGAAAAAAAAATCTAAATAATAACTACTTGTGAAGATAAACAAGATGACTAGATCGTTGTCTCTCATGTCGTAAAGTAGATTTTTTATGGCTTGGAGATCCCGTGAGATTTTCATTTCTTTTAATATTATATATTTGAACTATAAAATTAACATTCATAATTCTTTTTTAATGTAGTAGATCGATACAAAAAATATATTTTTAAAATTTTATTAAAAAAATCTTAATTTATAAAAATAGAGATCAAATCATAAGATACTCTTCATCATTGAAAAGAAGAGATGTATACTGATGATATTATTATATAGATTAAAATATTATAAATACTCATGATTTCAGTAGAATCTCAATATAATAAATTTGAATGATGTAGCTAGCAGTTGTAAAAAGAATATTCTTCTTAATATCAGTTTAATTTTTTTTAAAAAAATCATATAATATTAGAGAATATTCTTTATTGTCAAGAAAATGAGATACATATTAACCTCAAGTAATTAAATTTTAAATTTTAAAGTTTACAAAATATTTTAAAAGTTATCAAAGTTTTTGTGTTATATATATATCGTAAGATGATAGTGAAATTACAATAACTCCTGTCTACAGAAATGATTCAACCCTGTCCAAAGTCACCAATCAAAATGAAAAAGTTTGAAAGAATGATTGAATTCATTTTAATTATGAAAATAAAATAGAAAAAAAATAGATTATCCATTTTCTCGTCCTCACTAACACACCCTTGTTTCTTTAATGCACACGAGAGGAAATCAAAATATTATTTCGACTCACTCCAAATCAAAATTAACTATTAAAACGTACATATTTTTCTTAAAGTAATGCATATAGGCTTCTTCATGTTACTTTCCTTAGTTCTTCTTATTCTTCTTATGAGCCTTTCTCATCCAGCACCCCTAAGTAAACTGGCCCAGTTCAATTATTGAGTGCCAAACTCGCTCACCTCTTGTTGAGCCTTACAATTCATCCAATCAGTTTATACATCAATGGAAATAAAATTCTTCTTTTGTAAAATGACTATGAATATGCTCTCTATATATTAGTTTTGACATCACTCTTGCATGACATAATTAAAAAATATTCTCAATTGAAAAAGATTTTTTTTTTATTTGCAATGATGACCTCATGCAAGACTTGAACCTAGAATCTTAATTGATAATCTAGTTCAATTGATAATGAATCTTCAATTGGGAGCAAAGGTTACTCTCAGGGCTTTTGACCAGCGAATGAAATAAAGAACGCCCGAACTACGATATTTGGGAGCCAGAGCCACAATCTGCTCATAAACAATAAGATTACTTGACTAAAAAACCAGATTTGTTTGACAATCCTTAACTATCTCAAGGCATGAATCTTTGAGCTGTGATGAAATTTAAATGAAATTAAGTGAAAGGTAATCAACCAAACAGATGCACTTGTGATCGTCTTACTTTTGTTAAAAAAAATCTTTTCTGGTTGAATCTCTAGCATCTCCTCCTGTGACTTCCGAGACAGATGGCTAGCTTCCGGGGCAGATGCAAACCACATCAATAGTCGCAACCTTTGACCTTAGATTAAGAAGCATTATAATATAACAGCATAACAAGACCGACACTATTCAACAAGCAGCAGCAGCCAAAACTGAAAAGGTCAAAAGTATCAAATACCCCCAAAAGACGGGAACCTACAATTTTATGACTACATGTAGAATGTTTAAAAATACATCTGTAATACTTCAACAGTTACTAAAGTATCCTTCTCAGCCACGTTTTGATCTCGCATACAGTGCTTTATCATAAATAATGCACGTTTCTGCATGCAGAGCTTTTACAGCAGGCAGTTGATCGAGTGGTACGAGCTGAACTAGAAAACAGAAATAGCATGAGGTCGGACAGAACCAGGGGGGAGATTTGGTCATGCCTCTACTAAGTTAAAAATCCAGGAAAATCCAGGAATATGCAGAATGTCTAGCATGAAGCAGAACACAGGTCGGCACATGCTCACCAACACACACATGACAGGACTCAAATCGTCAAAAATCACCATTCAGCATACAAATTGTCCAAAATCCAATCGTAGCCCGTGATATAGCTGATTAATTTCAAAAAAGTTTTTGATGGTGTGAGAAAAATTCTTCACCAAAAGAGTGCAAGGCTTATGCCCCTAAATCATCATAATACCAAACCACCAATGTGGAGATAAAACAGTGCCTACAAACTCACCATCTCAAGTGGAAAGGAACCGGGTGTAGAAGGAGACGTTGGGATGATGTCAGAAGAGTAGCTGAACTAAAGGACGGGCACTTCGAAGCCCAAAGCATTCTCAATACCTACTCATCACCCCATGTTGAAGGTCCACCCATTCCGACTTCAACTGCAGGGGACAATGGGACTGTAGAAACCAAACCCTGGTTTTTAGTTTTCTTTTTCTTTGCAGAGACAGCAAGCAAGCCACCCAGAACATTTATACCACTTTTGTCAACTGTTTTACTTTCACTGTTATGTTTCAGATTTTCTACAGCATCAACCGAGAAAAGGTCTGCAAATGATACTTCCCCGTTATCAATAATATCGAGTTCACTTAGGTATTTCCTTGACTTTTTACTCTTCAGTTTCTTTTCAACTTTAGTTCTATCATCATTATGGATCTTATCATCATTGTTTTTCAATAGCTCCTCATGTGGTTTTTTCCTCTTTAATTTCTTTTCAATCACAGCATCATCCTTTTCATCAGTTGAAGCTTCTTCCATCTTTGAGACTTTACCCTTTGTTTTCTTCCTTTTTTGCCTCAAATCCTTCTCCACATCATCACTAGCATTATCAAAGTGATCATGTCTTTGATCCATCACATGCTTGGAGGAATTCACATCCCTTGTTCGGTCTTTTTTCTTTTCTGAATGATAGTCCTGCTCATTGGTAGGGATAAGTGAAGAATCATCAGCTCTACCACTGATTTCGTTCCTGGCACTTTTATCTACAGGTCTAGCATTGAATATATGCAAGTTTGGCAAAAATTTCTGGACCTGCAGCAATATTCATAATCATGTGAGCAGAGCAGGAAAGACATGAACAATGGAAAAGTGGAAAAGCAGATCACCTTCTTGGTTATTTTGGCATTCTCAGCAATTGGGTTTCCAAGTAGATTAAGGTTTTTCAGGTCAACTAGAGAACTCAGCACCTGTGATTTTATATTTTTGCAATTATTTGGTCAAAAGTATTAGACATTTGGGGACAAACGTAAAAGCAAAATCTTCCTCTGTATCCATTACCTTTACATCTGACCATCTAGCGATCAAATTATTCCCCAAGTCCAAATTCTGGATCTTCTTATTACAAACCAATTCAGCTGGAAGAGTCTAAACCATTGAGAGAATAATTAGCAATTTAATGGTAATAATCAAACTTCATATAAAAATGATAAAAAGTATCCTCAGTATTGCAGGACAGAAATAAAAATGGAAATACAGAGCACATACCTTGATATCATTATGAGCAAGTCGGAGCTCTTTCAGCTCAATGCAGGATTTCAGGGATGAGCCAATGGTTTGAAGATGACAATTCGAGAGTGAAAGCTGCAAACAAGAATCTATTTAAGAGACATGACAGCAGTCAACCAAAATTGCACGAAAGACATAATGTCCAAGGAACTACTTACCTTTGTCATAGATTTCACCTTGAACAGAGATTCACCAATTTCACGGATTGGATTTCTAGACAAAACTACAGGATAAGGCCAAAGAACATCACTCAATTCTGATGATTATATGATAGAAACTTTTTTTCGGTTATGATTCAATTTTCTAGTGATTTGTTTGGTAAAATATTCACATGTCATACACAAACTACATATCATATCAATAGAAATGAGGGCGGGTACTTTGGTTGGAGGGTTTGATTAGAAATCCACTACTTGGAAAGCAAAGAGCATTATAAGTAACTTACACTCAAACAGTAAAATGGGTTAAATTAAAAAGAAAAAAAATGGAGAACCAATAGAATTATTACTCTCCTGAGGAAACCTAAAGCCTTTTCAGTCCTAGAGTACACCTCATGGAATGAATCTAGAGCTTTTTCAGTCCCAGAGTACTGCACATCATGGCACTAGAAATGTTCCATAAGACAATTTATGGATTTGCACAACATAAAAGAATAAGTCAAAGGCTTAAATGTTGCAAAAAGATATATTAGAAAGGCCTAGATCACTCATCAAAAAGGAAATTCTTTATTTATCAGAATAAAGAGAAAAACAGCTGAAAATATGGAACCACTTTGTAGATGTCTATGGTAAGCTTCAAGACAGCAGTTTTTTTTCTTTTTTTTAACATATCCTTGAACATGATAAAGGATACTAAAGAATTTAGCCCTGATGTTACAATATCTGTTCACAATCGTAATTCATCTCATTATTTTTATTGAAACAGAAATCTCATAACATTATAACCATTCTAAAACTTAGGGGAGAAAAGAGTACAATAATTGATTGCCACATACTTTATTGTCCAAGAGATTTTCTTTAAGACTTCACATGCTTCCTTTTCTTAGATTGCTAAATCAAATACTAATCCCTCATCAACCCTTAAAATGATTATGACCACTAAACTTGTGTCAAACTCCAACCTCCTTCACACAAACTTTGAAAGCATACTAATCCCTCATTAATCCTTGATCCAGAACCAAATTAGCTCGAACCATGATTACCACCCCGCATTTTCCCTTCTTCCAAGATATCTCATTTTCAGGTTTTTTTCCCTTCACATAAACACATAACGAAACTCTAATGCAGCAAATAAACACGTGAACTATCGATTCCTCACCAAGAGTGTTCAATTCCTTCATTTGATCAAGTTTGCAAATCGAAACAATCTCATTGTCTGCAAAATCAGCAAAAACCCAAAAACTTACAATTCCATCCACCATTAAAAAAAAGAAAAACTGATATTCGATTCTTTGATCCTCACCATTCAAAATCAAGGCGCGTAAGCTAACCAGGGACCGAACTTCATCAATTGATTTAATCTTATTTTTGCCCGCATTTAACACCTGATTCACATTTTCATAAAATTAATTAAAAATCCAATAAATAATAAATTAATTAATCAAAATTTGGAAGAACAAAAAAAGAGCTTACAGTGAGGTTAGAGAGTGATTCAATTCCTTTCAAGCTTTCCAATTTGTTTTGCACAACTGACAGCCACTTCAACTTCACACACGAACTCAGTCCCTATTTTTCCACATTTTTTTCAATAACATCCATCATATGCACAACAAATGAAACCAAAACAAAAAAACTCGAGGACTTAATTGATACAACCTAAATAGTCAGGGGACTATTTTGAGATTCTCAACATACATACCTGGAGAGAATTCTCAATATACATACCTGGAGAGAAGTGAGGTTATTGAAGGCAAGGTCGAGCCTTTCCAAGTTTTGGAATTCGCTCAAACATGAAATCTACGAATATCGTAATTTCCGTTAGAGAAGAGAAATTAGGGAAAAAAATGAAAGAGGAAGAGAAATGCGACGTCGTACATCGGAAAGAGCTCTGTGAGTGAGAGAGATAGAAGTAATGGAGTTAGCGTCGCGAGTCTGCTTCTCCTTCAACACTTGCTGGCTGCTCAAGGTAGCCATGGTCTGCTTCTGCAGAGAAAGAGGAGCGCGCTGCTTGTGCTTGTGCTTCTGCTTCTGGCGGTGGAGAAAGAAGCGGCGGTTTTTGCTGTTAGGTTAAAGAGGGTAGGCAGATTTGTAATTGCAACGATATTTAAAGGGCTGTTTGAGAATTGGGTTCATATGTGTTAAAAAAATTTAAATTTTTTTTTATTTTTTATTTTTATTAAAATTTAACATAATTGATATGTTTTGAATTATTTTGATATATTACTATTAAAAATAATTTTTAAAAAATAAAAAAATTATTTAAAAAATTATTATTATCATATTATTAAATATATTTTTAATAATCAAGCGTCGTAAAGGTATAAGTAACATGTTGTTTTTAATAATCAAGGATCCATAAAGGTGTAAATAACGTGTTGTTAAGTTAAAGTGATTTCTTGTTGAAACACAAGATAAATGAGTTTAATTAATTAATTTTAAAAAATTTTAAAAGCTGATATTTTTTTTTAAAAAAATATTATCATGAGAGAGTTTTGTACAAGTTTTTTTTAAATTAATTCTAAAATTAATTTTTATTCAAGGAAAATCAATCATTATTTTCGATGCTTCACCATATTTTTTATATATTTTAATATTTTTATTAAAAATATATGAGAAATTATGTTGCTCTTACTTGTAAGTCCAATATAGTACTAAAATAAATTGTCTTTCAATAAAATAAAGTGGTGATCAAAATATTTAAAATTGTTTAGATTACATGTAAATCACCAAGGCATCACAGATAAAAATTGATCAATGTACGGTCCAAAAAGGTCTCTGTTCATCAATATTAAAAAGAACATTAGTGATACAATAAAATTTCCTATAACAAATAATCCAATAAACCTAGTCACTAGGTCATCTAATTGATCAATTATCTCCATGGATATTGAAAGAGCTTAATCCAATAAACCTATAGTCACTAGGTCATCTAATTGATCAATTTTGTAACCCATTAAGCTAAAATTTCAAATTAAATTAGATAAAAATTAACATGATCAATTCAGTCAAATCCCAATTCATTTTTTTAAATATCATTTTAATTTTAATTTTTAAATCTTAAAAACCCATTGAATTGAGAAGATGTCAACTCATGTCAGGGCCGAGTTTAATAACACCAACAATGGCTCTGCATTACAGAACAATAGTAAAAGACAAAGCGCAAATGTATCATTGCATTGGAAAGTTCATGCAAATCCACCTGTGGAAATGTTAGAATTTAACTCGTTTTCCTTTACAACTGCATTCCCAGCCCACAGATTGAAGTCAGTGCTCTTTAATCAGAAGGGAAGACCCTATCACATCCAGCATAAAATATGACATTGATAGCGAACAAAAAAATTGCTACTTCGGATATGAAGTTCAAAAATCACGAAATGTACTTCTCCTGCTGATCCTGAAGTAGCTTGGCCGATGACTTGGCATCCAGATACAATGCGCACACTTCGTCGAGGTCCGCCTACATGTTGAGCCAGCCAAAAAGTGAAAAAGTCATGCGTTGATAGTGAACAACGTTCTTAAAGCGCATTCATTCACAAACAACGGGTGCTGACAGATTGATACAATTATTACCTTGCATATCTCTTCTCGACCATTCAGTTTTGCCACAATGCTGGCGGGTGATAATAGCTGAACCGCATGCCTGCGGGGACAAAAAGTTCTAGTTAAAGCATGCTTAAGAAGTAGGTAGTTCTTTTCGCACCTCACACATATTTATGAATTTTATCAAGACCTCAATGATGTGCGCTGTCCAATCTCTCCAAGGTCAGCTAGACTCTCTTCATCTATGTGCAGTTCCTCGACCTGTGCACGAATTGCTAAAATCTGACCAAACAACAGGAGTCCATAACCAAGCATTAGATCGGTGCCTGTCAATTACAAGAAAGTCTACTGAGTACCGATAATAAAATCACACAAAACTTGGCCTTACCTGTATCATCTCAGCAGGACCATAAGTTTGTGTTCGGATAATCACCAACCGATCCAACAAGTCAACAGGGATGCCATGAGGACTATTCATATCTGTCCCTCTGCACAGCAGCTTGTCCATATCAGGAATCAGGATATAAGAGCATGTTACAAGGTGGAAGGTTTGCACAAGCTAGTGGCCAATTCAAGCAGAGGGAACATTAACATAATTATATTACAGTCGTTCATAGCATATAAAATGAAGCTATCAATACATTTCACAGAATTTTGCTCTTGCAATTCAAGATCCTATGATGTCACAAAACTCCATAACCCCAAGATAGTATAGGGAAAACATATCTTGCCTAAATGAGAGACGAATAAAAGGCCAGACATTATTCTATATTTTATAAACACAAACACCATAAATACATGAATGCTCTGAAAATTATCATAGAAAAGATTTGGAAAGAACATCAAGTTTTTTAAAAGCAAGGAATGGGAGAAGAAGGTTAGAACCCATTGTTCAGCATACAGCAAATTGCATTTAGTTGCCTATTGCTCACAACAATAGTCAGTGACCACAGAAAGGAGTCCAACCAATAAGAAGGAAATAAATATTTTAAGACCACAAAAAATTTCTTTCAAACATTTAACTTCCAATAGAAAAGATGGTTTACCCTTTTTAAATGTTTTCCATCTACTTATAATGATTTCATCCTTGATAATTGGTCATCGTGAAGAAAGTGATATTGTTTGGTGCTTGTAGTTTATAAAAAAAGCAATGAGAAAGCTTCATGCCATAAAAGCAGATCAGAACTTCAGTGTCAACCTTTTCTTTTTTCAGGTCTCTTTGGATTAGACTTAAGAGGCTATATTAAATGACGTGAATAAAGGTCCATTTTTGGCACAGGCATAACCTTATTTCAGCAACGACAACAATACTTCGAAGCATGGTATAAATCCCCATAGCACAATTCACCTGGTGATCAATTTCTGGGTTCAAATTTAGGACAATTTACTAATTGAATGAATTTATCATCTATCAACCAAATTCACCATGATGTCAAGTGTGAATACAGTCTTGCCACCAAAACTTCCAACACGAGGATAAAAAAGCCTTGTTTTGCACATAAAACATCCTTTGTACCTTACGTTACATATTCCTCTATTTGTAGCAAAGATCACTATGGGTGACAGCGAGCTCTCCAAAGCACGATTCAAATACGAAAAACACTCCATATCCAGCATATGTACCTGTGAATTTTGATTTGATTTGTGAAAAAAGGAAAAGAAATATGCATGCATGAATAAGTTGTGGAAATGGTCTAAAGGAAAAACAGACCTCGTCAATGAATAGAACTCCAGGAACAAGCTCTGCAGTACCCTTATCAATAAATCCATTAACAACCTGTCATCAACAATTTTGTTTTCAGTCACACACTTGGGATAACCCATAATGATATTGAGGTTATGGCAAGCCAAAAATAGAGCATTTATTTGTTTGGTATTGAAAAACAGAAGAGACATAAACAAATCGTTCAAGACTTTGTGATCTAATTGCAAATATTTGCAGATTGAGGATAATTTGGGAACAAAAGAAGATAACAGGTAGATTCTACTACTTTAATTCAAATGATCAACTCAGGCCTTGGTCCCTGGAAATAATCTGTAACTAAATACTACCATGGACTCAGAAGCAGTACCTTATTTATTTCCTGTCGTAGCTTATCAGTGATTTCTGTTTTTCTGGGCTTCATCATTTGGCCCATTAGAGACAATATATCTTGCCCACCTTGAGGCCTTGCATTAGCAGCATCTAGATCATGCAGAGTTACATCCTGACAAAATGAAAATTAGAATAAAAAATTAGGGTGATAACTGTGACACTATTATGAGGATAAGGCAACTGCTTATAACCTGGAAGGGAAAGATTCACAAGGTGACAAGTTCAATCAAATTAACGGGTACAAATCCCTAGATGTTTAATTAGATAGCTCGCAGCCATTGAGCCACTACTTAAAAATGCAAATCTAAAAGTTTTGGATAGGGTCCTTTAGGGACACATTATCCAATATTATACACATGCCACCTGAGTCTTATCATTTTGAACACAATTTCTTCAAAGAAGGATGGCAGTCTTGTTTAAAAGACAAAGCACCCCCTGTGCTGAAAGATTCTGATAAGAATCAACTTGAAACAAATACCAGCAAAATTATGCACAGATTATAAAAAAGATGTCATTGTCTAAATCACTTGAGCAAGATGCCAAAATAGTACAACACATGTGATGCTAATAGAGCAATACCTGAACTATCTCCTTCTTTTTGCTAACTTCTCCCTTAGGAAGCGGGACATACTCCTCTGCTTCAAGGTCGAATTCTGTAGCAAAAGCATCACTTCGACCCACTCTTTTGACTGCTCCACTATTTGCTTCAATGTATATAACATCTCCCACAGCTACCTGAAAATCATATTGTACAAGTTACAATTTCGATATCACAAAAGATCAGGTTAAAACTACAAGCAGTAAGAATTTAAAAATCTTCGCAGGTGAGAACCCAAGAGAATAAACAAGTAATCAAAATGTACAAGTCCCTTTATATTATAGAATAAGAATAAGCGATGACTTCTGTTTCTGCAACAGCTCTCAAATAGTTCTAAAGCACATAAGTTGAAAGCACACAGGTACGTGCTTAAGAATTTTTGAAACAAAGAATTAAAAGGGCTTACCTTCTCCTTGATCAAGGCATCATAAATACTGGCTTCCAATCGTAGTTGCTTTGTTCCTTTGATGGTTTTTAGCCCAATAATTACACTACCAATGCTTTTACCGTAGCCACCAGTTAAACTTTCAGATTCTTCTGGAGAAAGTTCAGTCACCTGAAACATCAATACCAAAACATCAGCATCAGGGACCAATTTGAATATGGACAAAAGATTATGAGATAATCATCAGTTGACAAAATAGAGTGAATATAACTTGCCTCTCCCTCGTAGACCTCTTTATTCTCCTTGATACGTAGACCAATAGCCCTTCGAAAATTTTCCATCAATACCTCAGTTTTCTTAACTTCAGATGAGTATACTTCTGATCCAACCATTGGACAAAATGGAACCTGCAAAAAACAAGCAAAATTTGTATCATACGAACTCAAAAGACTACCAACTATTTAAAATCCAGACCACGTTCAACAACATCATTAAAAAAATAAGACATAAGACATTGGCGGGACAACTTGAAAAATAAGAGAACTCAAAAATTGTAAGTTCTACCTTAGTTCCAAGTTCCTGGGAAACTCCAAGAGCCAAAGCTGTCTTTCCAGTTCCAGGAGGCCCAGCTAAGAGGAGTGCACGGCCAGCCATCTTCTTCTGCTTTATCATATCGACTACAAGCCCAGCTGCTTCTCTAGCCTCTTTCTGACCCACAAATCCAGCAGCCATATCAATGGCTCTTCCACTAGGCTGCAGAGGAACATAGCAAGAAACAACACAGTCACCTCGGCCATAAAGAATCCAATTCTTGAAAATATTTTTTATTTCTGGCACATATCTAACTAAGAAATGACCCATTTCCACCTAGAAGAAGAAAAAAAGAAAAGTTTTAAAAAACCCTAAACCCTAAAAGAGAGAGGGGGGGTGTTCACATACCTCAAGGCCAAGGCCTCTGATGTGAGTGTGCGTAGCTATTCTCTGTTTCTTGGCAGTGGACTGTACCTCTTCGATATTCATCTTCTCCAACTCACCTTCTCTCTCACTCTCTAGCCTTGTCGCTCTCTCTCTGGCTACAGACCGTCCTTAGTTTAGGTTTTTTAGAGCAGAGCAGAAGCGGGTTTAAGCCTTCAAGGCTGTGTGCCCTTCTTTTTATAATGTAAAAGCATGAATTTTTATTTTTGTACACTTCGACTCTTGTAGTCCTCAACATCTTACAACATAAACCTTAAAGTTTTTGATTTGTTGCAAGATCTTCCCTTTTTATTAAAACAAAAAGAAAAAAGATTTTTTTTTCATCAATTAATATTTTTTGTTTGAAAAAGAAAGAAAAAAGATATCTTTTTTCATCAATTAATATTTTTTGTTTGTTTATATAAACCCTTTTCAATATAAAAGCATCTTGAATCAGCTTTTATACATAAAAACTAAATTACTTTCTTAAAAAGTCATATATATATATAGGAAAATATTTTCTTACAATAACTGGAAAAATTAGTAATTTACTTGTTCATTCTTTTTTAAATAAAGCAGAAGGGAAATCCATGGCTAGCATAGGTTGAACGAAGATCAAGAATCTTCTTCAATTTTTTATAAGTATTTTATAGCAAGTGTTTAGAAATTAGAGCCTAGGCCTTGAGTATGTTTTTTTTCTTTGTATTTTACATTATTAGTCTTTAAGAATTGAATTGATGAGAACTTATTATTCGAGATTTGTTAAAACCAATTCATTAGCACTTCTAATTTAGAAAAAAATCAAATAATTCCTTGACATTAATTATAAACCATCATCATCTCAGTAGTTTTTTACTCTAAAAATACTTTATTTTAATCATGATTTTTATTTTTATTTTAAATTAAAAAGAATGTAAAATTGATGACAGGATGAAGGTGATAATCATTAAATAAAATTGCAAGAAATGATAGTTAAAACGTAGATTGATTGGGTCTTAATGTTGAGTCAATATTTGGTCTGATATAAGACCCAACCTAGAACAAGTATTGGTATATCATTAGGTTGATTAACATCAAACTGCTATTAATGATAATTGGTAGGGGGTTTGAAAGTGTTTTTGCTTTTGTTTTAATATGTTTTTTAAAAATATTTTTAGCTTAAAAAATTATCAAATTAACTATCTTTCTTAATGCTTTAATGATTTTGAAGTATTAAAAGTTAAAAACAAAAAAAATAAAAATATTTATTTTAATATTTTTTTTTAAAATATTATTTTAAATAGCATTACACACCACAATCTTAAAACACACAAAGGCTTTTTTTGTTTTTCCGGTGAAAAAAAACTTTTGAATTTTTTTTAATTTTTTTTAATATATTAATATCAAAAATAAATTTTTAAAAATAAAAAAAAATATTATTTTAATATATTTTTGAATAAAAAACACAATTTAAAAACAATCATCACCTCATTATATATACATTATGAAAGAGCTCAAACTTGTATATAACAAGACGGAAACAGAAAAAACAAAAAACAAAAAAAATCATCCCATCTTCTATCAAATTAACTACACAAAAAGAGAGATTTCTCTCCATATCAACTCCTCAAAAAGAAATGGCCACCGTAATAACAGAGTAGCTAGCTGCTAACAATTCTCAAATTGATACACTATCTAACGTTGCTTGGTTCACCCCATTTCCAAAATTGTCTCCAAGACCTCTTCTTTTCAAGAGAACCCCACTTTCAGTCTCAGTGTTGAGAGCTAGCACTCAGCCATGTAGGCTTCCTCTCTGTCTTCTATGCAAATTTCCATTCTTCATAAAGGATCATATGGACCATCACTAGTAAATGATAAAATTTTGTTGTTAATACAATTTTTTTATTTTGTAACATGGAAGGATCGATATTCTTTATTTCTTAGGCCCATTTTGCTACTCTTGTTTACTCTGAGAAATACGAGACTTGTTGTTGACAGGTTCGACAGATATTGAATTGAATTCAGGCTTATGTCACTGTGTTCTGTAATGCTTCTGGTGTTAAAGTTGGTTTCTTTTCTGAGTTCAAGTGGCCTGTAGAGAATCTAACTCACCTTGATCATTGGTATATGGATTTTCTTTCTTTTGTTTCAGCTCTTTTTGATTCATGAACTGTCGTCTATTTGATGTTGCTGGTCATTGCGGTTGTCTTTTTTCATTTCTTGTTTTCTAATGAATGAGCTTGCTTATACCTTCAACTCTTATAACAACAAGTAGACAATCTCTCGAGGGGAAAGGTTCCTTCGATTTTCAGGCAAAAGAAGTATAATGAAAAACTGCAGTCATTTCTTTGATTGAGTGATCATGCACTCTCTTCTTTTGTGTAAGTCAACAGCTACTTTTGATCTCATGATTGGGGTAGGAAGTGGGGATCTTAGGGACTCACCGGAGAAATCAATTAAGGGAAGCGATATTGCGCTTTCATCTCCGAGGCTTGTGATACCGGCTGCAATTCATGTCTCATCAATATTTTGCCAATGATCCTTTTGATTTCCAGGTATTCGTTGAAACCATTTCTTTTGCCGTTTTATTGCACTCTTGAAAAATGTTCCCAAATGCTGTTGGAGATGAAGAAAAAATTGTTTGGAATCTGTTCGTACTTCATCGGGGCCACATAGCTTAAGAGAACTCTTGGCACTAAACTGAAGACTTTTACGAAAAGCTAGCAAATCTACTTGCACTGGGTTTGAAGTTCTCGAATTCAAGGGGCGGTAGCTAGGCTACTTTTACCCATAGGAACGAAAGAAAGAAGTGAGTTGATTCTTAATTGTCCATCGTTCTTTTGTTATTTCACAGCTTGTGCCTGCTATGTGTGGGGGTGTTTGTATACAAAACTGCTGCTCCAGTGCAAGCATACAGAGACAACGATGACCTGAAACTTGTCTTGCCATAGCGGGCAAGTACCAAGTGACTAAGTTATCCATTCAAGTATTATCAAAAGTGTATGACCCATCCACACTAAATCATTTCATAGCAGAGTGCAATGCTTCCCAAAGAACTTGGTAGCCATACAGTTTCAGTTCATCATATTTTATATATGTTATTTTTATATATAAAAAAGTAAAAAATAGGTGATAATTTAATATTATTGAATTATGTCGCTAAGCTTTTATATATATATATATATATATAATAAATTATTAGACTTAATATTTTAGAGCTAAACATCTTACTAAACCCAAATATATATAGAATTGAAAAACTTTTTAAACCTCATATTAACTTATAAAATTTCATTTATTTATTTTTATGATCTTTAACATAAAATATTATAGTCAAATATATTAATACCTAGACACTATATAAAAGTTTTAAGAATTCAATTTTTTTTATTAAATTAATAATATTTAAGAAATAATTATTTCTTATTAATAGTGTAAAAAGATCCATCCTCTCTCTAAAAAAAGATTTATAAACTATAATTTCATATGGATCCTTTAACCGTAAATATTTATAATTTTTATTTTTATTGTATATTTATTAAAAAAAAAGTTCTCTAAAATATTATGGTTTTTTTCTCAAAATAACATTTACTGCATCAAAGAGTTTTAAAATTTATTAAATAATATTTTTTTATAAATATTAGTCATTAGCCATCTTGATTTACTAAGTATCACTTCCAGTCACTTAGATTAAAAATAATACATCAAATTATTAAAATTAACCGATTATAAATCTTACTTCAAAAACGACTTCAATTTTCTGGAACCTCACTTTGCGTACCTGTGTTGAATATTCCCGCAGATAAAACCACCCAAAGGGTTACTCTCGAAATGCAAACTGCTTGGTTTTGTAGATTAAGCTTGTGCAAAGCTTGCTGGTGGAAATTCTTGTGCGAGTCTATACTTATTATAATGAAATTGTTGCTGTCAAGAAGATGTTTTGATTAGATCGTACATACAAAATCATCTAATTTCTGTTTAATGGGTTTGCCTAACACTTTCATGTAAAAAATCATGTAGTTGCCATCACCTGATATTAACGTTTCGTGATTGCCAGCAAGCATTCGAATGAAAGCAGATCCGCATGCATAGTAGATTTCATTTTTATATATATATTATACACCGATAATATCTAATAATTTGTAGGCAAGCAAGAAATTAAGACGTTGATCACTGTCCTAGCCAGTTTTTCCCCAGCATGCATGTAAGCAAACAAGATAGTTCAATGTTTGCTTGTGAAGGAAGCAAGTCTTCTGCCATAAATCGCCTCCAGAATTGCTGCTCCAGCCTTGTAACTTCATCTGTCAACCTGTGCACACTTTTTTAATGCTTGTTGCAGCTTGTTTGCCTTTGCTGCGGAAAAGTGCATTTTAATTTTTCTTTTTAATATTTTTGAATAATTTTAATATGTTATTATTGAAAATATTTTTTTTTAATATATTTTAAAATAAAAAATATTTTTTTAAAAAATCACCATACACTAATTCCAAAAAAAACCCAGCTAGTTTATGTGATTTTATGTGTTAAATGCTGAAATTGGATATATTTTTTGTTCGTGTTTACTAACTGGACACGTCAATTTTTTCCATTTTTCCTCGCAAAACTCTCATCAATCCCTCTACTGTATATAGTTTACAAATTGAGTCCTCTAAATACCAATTCTATAAATTAGCTCCTCCATTGTTTACCTTTTCTCAATCAAATCCTTCTATCAATATAATTGGAGGTGACATTAAATAACGCACGAGTTACCCACGCATTTTCCAATTTGGTAACGACTTTGTATTGCATTTGGGTCACAGAAACATTAAATTTAATCCTCTTTAATGTTTCTAATATAAACATTTTAATATAATTGAAAAAATCTAAAAAAATATTGAATTGATTTATTTTTAATTATTTTTTTTATCAAAACATATGCACTGTTTTATAAAAACACATAGATGTAACAAAAAGCTTACATTTCCTCTCATTTAATATACATAATAACACGTGTAATCCAAATATAAAACTATTTTAATCACATAATTATTTATTTTAACTAATCTTACATAGAAAGAAATAATAGAATACTTTTCCATAAAAAGTAACACACACACAAAGAGTTTAACATCATCCTCAATTGTTTTCAAAAGTTATTAACGTATGTCGACGGAGGTCCCAATTGAGAAAACTGATAGATAGGAGACTTCTTCAAGAAAAAAACAATAGTCGAGGGACTAATCGAACTTCGTCTTAAGCAAATCAGGAAAGCAAGTAGACAGACCTGGCTCTCCTTCACTACCCCTGCCAGATATTCTGATTTTTCTCTACGGATCGATCAGTTGCTGAAACCCTAGAACTGATCCGATCCAAAAAACGATGTCGTCAAGGAAACAGCGAGAGCGTCAAATGCTAGAATCAATCTACTCAATGATCGCTCTTGTCTTCATCCTTGTCACCTGGATCGAGCTCTGTGACGCAGCAACTGTTGTCGACGTCTACCGCTTAATCCAATACGATATCTCCGGAGCTCAGTTCGGATCGCGTTTTTCCACTTTGAACCACCACGCCGGCTCCTTGCATCTCCCGCCCGGCGTCGATCTTTCTCGCACTGTCGTCATCATTCCTGTTCGTGAATTGAATATCACTTTGGTTAAAGGTTAATTACATTTCTAATTGCGCATCTAGTCTATAATGACAACCTGCTTACTTAAAATTTGGTTACGTAATTAAATTGGTTGGTTACAATAGCTTAATTAATTAAGTAAAATTTAATGAAGCAGTTAAATTGTTTGATTATGTTTGATTAGTATAGCTTAATTAATTAAAATTTGATGACGCAGTTAAATCAGTTTATTTTTATGATTTTTTATGATAGAGTTTATTGCGCAAAGAAAACCGCTGGGAGGATTATTATTTTTGCTGCCGCAAATGCTTAACTTTGAAAATAGAGACCCCACTTCTGAGAGCAAGTATCAAATACATGAGAAGAAGTTGACAAATAATGTTTTGGTGGAGCTTGAACGATTGCTTATTTATGCCAATATTCCGGTGAGTGAAAAAAAAATAGTTATTTATTTATTGTTATTTAGTTCTTTTGAACCTTCTTTGATCGAGTTTGGGTGATTTTGGGTTTTGTGATATGTTTTGGTGCAGTATCCGGTATATTTTGCTTTCGAGGATGATGACATTGATGCTGTGTTGGCTGATGTCAAGAGGAATGATGCCTCTGGTCAGCCTGCTACTGCAACAAGTGGCAGGTTAGTTGATAACATTGCTGTTGAAAAATGAGATTTGTAGTTGAAGTTATATGTCATTTACATAGAACATAACACAGTCAGCATGCTAAAACGAGCTGGATAGATGCCCCATGGCCGTTTCTTGAAAAATTGCATCACATGAGCGAAATTTCAGTTTCTTATCCTGGATATAATGTATGATGTTTTCTGAATCTGAATACCTGATGGATAATTATTTGCACCTGTTCGCCAAACACTCTCTTCCTGGGATAATCTATGCAAAACATATAAGAAAGAAACAAAGAACATGTTAAGTGGGCGTAACAGGATTTAAATGTTCACTGCAGAATGCAGATGTACAACAATATGGAATTATGAGTTGAGGGGAAATTGTTTTAAATCCCAAGCTGAATTTTTCTTGGACGGAGGAAAGAGGTTTAGTTTAGTTTCTTTTGGAAGGTTGATTTTTTTTTAATTTATTGAGCCATAAATTGGCTCGATCTAGAGCCATCTCGTACGGACTCTTTTTATTCTCTACTGCTGATTAGTCCATGATATTAATGCTAAAAAGCAAAAACATGCAATGCCTTCCTCTATTGCCATCTGTTCAAACACTAAACATATCTACTTTCTAACTCATGGTTGTTTATGTCCATGGAAATGTGATTTTACTTGTGTGTGTGCTTGCTTAAATGGAGATTGATGATATGTTTGCTAGGCTCGTCTATTCATTTTTGCTTGGAAATATTGCAGCTACAAGCTTGTTGTCTCAGCACCAGAACCTAAGAGAATTGCATCTCCTGCCATCA
Source organism: Populus euphratica (assembly GCF_000495115.2). Lineage (NCBI taxonomy): Eukaryota > Viridiplantae > Streptophyta > Magnoliopsida > Malpighiales > Salicaceae > Populus > Populus euphratica. Next base: position 808,281 of record NW_011499848.1, on the reverse strand, counting down.
CAAACATTCAGGTCACTTTCTGTTCCTTCTTCCATTGGAAATGACTAGTCATAACGAAATGGAATATGTTGCATATCATGAACATCTCATCATTGATCTGTCACGTACTAGAAACAGGGATCTGGGCTCTCCAGATTCTGATGGCTAAGGGAACGATGGTCCATTGGCCACAATGCCTTGCAATCAAATTGATGCTGATGCTTGAGGAATCTATTATATATGATTTGCGTTTTTGTAACTTAATTTTGTATCTTTGCTTTGATAAAGACACTGTTTCTTGAGAATTTATTATTGTGTTCCCTGCTCTGGTATCTTTAGCTATGTTATTGCATTACCAAAGCTCAGGAACACTTGTCAATGTTAACATAGCCTCAATTTTATTGAACTTAAGACATGATAAAGATATGGTTTTGCGTTCTAACAGGCACTCCAGCCTCTGGCGTGTAAGGTTTTATGGACAATTGTGAATTTTGCAGCACACACCATTACAATGCTTGTTTAAATATCACAGCCATCACCAATTATGTGTTGGCACCTAGATTAACATACAATTTTTTGTTACTAGCTGTGCAAACTGTGCTTTAAGCAAGACTAAAACATGGAACTTTGAAAGCAGAAATAAATTTAGGTGTAAAAGCATTTGCTACTTGACAAAAAAATTTCAGATCATATATTGGTCTTAACTCTTAAAGTTCCGTGTTAACAATTGAAAGTATTGAAATACTGATATATATGCTCTCCATTTTCATCACATAGCAATATTAATAATTGATAAGACATCCTTATTAATGAATTTAGTTACTGTTTTTATTATTCATGCTTGTAATCTGAGCAATCTTGCTGAACTCTCTGAGCTTCTTCTTCATGCTAATGCTGTTTATTTGTAAAGTAAATGATGGTTTAAACTGTGTAGGGGTGGTTGCCAGGGCTGAAAGCAGATGGAGATCCGAATCAACTTCCAACTATTGCTATTGTAGCATCATATGATACTTTTGGAACTGCACCTGTATGTAAATTTACATCTGATATAAACTATTTCCACTTGTATGCACCTCGTAATGTGTGAAATTAGTTACATGTGTAGGCATTATCTGTTGGAAGTGATAGCAATGGGAGTGGCATTGTGGCTCTTCTTGAAATAGCTAGGTTATTTTCACTTCTTTATTCTAATCCAAAGACAAGAGGACGGTATAATTTACTTTTTGGGCTAACATCCAGTGGACCTTATAACTACAATGGAACCCACAAGGTGCTTAGCTCATATCATCTTTTCCATTCACTTAATTGTATAATCTACTTTTTCTTTATTTTGGCTTGCTTATCTTCATATTTTTACTGTTGAAGTGGCTTCGGAGCTTTGATCAACGTCTACGAGAGAGCATCGATTATGCTATTTGCTTGAATAGCATTGGCTCATGGGACAACAAATTGTGGATTCATGTGTCCAAGCCTCCTGAGAATGCATTTATTAAACAAATATTTGAAGTAAGATGATGAAGTTTTTAACAGTACAGAGCTGTTATTCTTTAGTGTCAATACCATTACTGTGTTTTGTGTTTTGATCCATTGAGTTTCCTAGGGTTTCTCTACTGTAGCAGAAGAGCTGGGCATTGAAGTTAGTTTGAAGCACAAGAAAATCAATATCTCAAATCCTCGAGTAAGTCAATTTACCTGAAGGTTTGAACTATTTTGTAAAACCATGAAAAAATGATGATTTATTTTTAATTTTGACATTTTTTTGGCTTACTGGTTCAAGAAAAATTATTTTTGTCAATCTCAAATGGTAAATGCTGGAGAATTGTATCAGACATTGAAATAGATGGTTTTCTTTCATTTATTTTCATTTTCATTCTCTGTGCTGCATCACCAGGAGATGAGAATTCATCATTTAATAAGATATTTTCATAGCCATTGTAAAGCTTAACTGTGTGTTAGATTATCTGCTGTTTTTTCTTGAAACAATATGCTCATATTGCTATCGTGATGGCGGACATGTATGCATCTTTTTTTCTTGTTATGGATGGGGTTTTCTTTGTGTTTTTACCAGAATTTTAGTTTAGTTGATTCAAGCATGCTGTACTTTCAATGCTGTCATTTAGTTCAGGTGATATAGCTGTTGACCTGCTGTAGGTAGCTTGGGAGCACGAGCAGTTTTCAAAGCTGAGGGTCACGGCTGCTACCCTTACCGAACTTTCTGCACCACCTGAACTGTTAGAAAACACTGGAGGTCTATCTGACAGCAGGTTGTGTTTTTCAACTTGAACCTCTTTTATAAAGAAAGTATAGCAGCTCTTATATTTTTGCACAATACTGAGATCTTGGTTCTCTGGACAGACATTTTGTAAACGAAGATGCAATAGTTAGAAGTATCAAGCTAGTTGCTGAGAGTATCGCGGTAAGGTTACATGCCTTTGAGTAAGTTTAATGCATTGTGATGGATCCTGATACCAAAGTTTTGACTTTATCACACATTTGTTTGAAGACTAATTTTGTGAAGTTGCCCTCACCGAGAGCGAGGTCAAGGCACCAATTGTGTGCTCACACGTGTAAGTGCTAGTAATGTGCATGGGTTTAAGAATATTAGAACTAACTATATGATGGGGTATTGTGTCAGGATGTGCACATTAGGAACAAGTTTATTGCAAATTGTGAGCCAAGATAGCTAAATTTTTGGAACATTCTTCAAGTTTTATGTTCTCTGACATATTTTATTTGTCATACACAGAGGCATGTCTATGGTTACCAAGGGAAAAACATTCAAATCTTTGCGGATGACACTAGTTTGGCTGTCAATGCTCCTTACATCAGATCCTGGTTGGATCTTTTGTCACAAACACCTCGAGTGGCACCATTTCTATCAAAGAATGACCCATTTATCGTGGCACTGAAAAAGGTATACAGTTTACAAATTTTCTTCAACAATTAATATTTTCGTGGTTTTCTTTATTATATGGTCAATGGTGCTGTTTGCTCAAATTTGTGTCTGGCCTTGCTAACTGCAGACTACAGTGTCGGAACATTTACATTCTTTTATTTTTTCCAAAAGTGCTAATTTGAGTTGAAATATTTAAATTGCTAGGTGACAGAATGTGAATGAACACTTCATGCCCCCACCCCTTTTTTTTTTTCAAAAGTGCCAGTTTGAGTTGAAATATGTAAATTTAACTTTTATTACATGTTGTTGTGGAAATATTGTTTCTTTTCATGTGCCAGGTGACGGAATGTGAATAAGCACTTCATGCTTCACCCCCCCCCCAAAAAATATGCAAAATGAAATAAACTTTAATTTTTTTATATATGTTTAAGGATTCGTTCTTCAGATGTTACACAGATGCCAATAGAATTTCATAGGAATGGTTGATCAATTTCTATGTAAGCTGTTCTTGTGCCGCCTGCAACCCCCCCCCTTGATGCTGACTTCTGGAATCTGATTGATTTATCCAAAACATGGCATATGCTGTATGAAAACCTGTCTGTCTGGCACCTGGTGCTTAAGAGCTGATTGATGATACTATGTTGGAAATTGGAAAGGACTTGTTATTTTTATTTTTTTCCCCACAAAGAAATTTGATTTGGTTTTGGGGTTTTATTAGGCTGGGGCTGCTTAACACTCTAAAGGTAACATAATATACTTTTTTTAGTTTTTTACTTAATGTGTTTCTATCCTTCTGCAGGAACTAGAAGATCATACTCATGAAGTAAATGTGCAACATGAGGTGCTCGATGGGATGTTCACAATATATGACTCAACTAAAGCTAAACTAAACATATACCAGGTTCTTATTTTTAATTCTCTAGATGACAATTACATTTTTATTTCTCTTGACTTTTGAGATGTATTTTATTTTCATGCTATTCTCTTTTATGAATTAAACTGTTAATTACTCTACTGGATTGAATGATAATCAACTGAAATGTGCTGTTACAGGTTGCTAGTGTAACATTCGACTTGCTGTTGCTTCTGGTGCTAGGATCATATTTGATTATACTTTTCACTTTTCTTGTCATCACAACAAGGGTAACCCCACTTATCTTTATAAGAAGCTTTCAAAACTTCTTGTTTGTACATTTTTTTTTAGCTATACCTTCAAAATCCTACATTAAAAAAACTGAACTAAAATTTCTGAATTGCCAATTATGCTGTTTAACAGGGTCTTGATGATCTCATAAGTTTATTCCGACGGCCTCCCTCTCGTAAGGTGAAAGCGGCATGACAAAAGAAGCTGGATATGTGCACCGAAGCTGTTTATCCTTGTTGCTGAAGAGCATCGCATGTAGCATAGAATGTAACCTTTTCCATTGAGGAGTATGTGTTGTTTACTAGTTGTGCGTTGTCCGATTAGGTCAGAATCACGAGGGATCAGTTTACTTTTGGTCCTAGGCGGATTTTTTTTTAAAAAAAAAATTATGGTGCTGGAATGAGTCGAGATTTGTTAACATAGGTTGAAGAAAAGTTTTGGTGAAGGATATTTTAAACCAGAGACTATAGCCAGCATTTTTTTTTGTAGAGGATAATCTGTATTTGTGGCATCAGCACCATGATTTCGTTATTTAAATTTCCTATAAAGTTTTGGAGCAGTTTCCTACGGTAATTATTAATTAAATTGGATAAACCTAGCAGTAATTCAGTCTTAAAGCAATCATTTAGAACAAACAAGCTCACTCCTTAAAAGTTTGTTCAGAAACAAGCCAGTAATTCTAATTTGCACGCCTGAAGGGACTTTTACGCTGTACCTGAGGTGTAAAAACTCAGGGCTTGTAGCCCGTGCGTTGCTAGCCAGGCTAAGCAAGAAGTGGATAAACCCGGCAAATCTCCCAGGCATGTGGGACTAGACATTAATGAGATAAGAGACCTGTAAGAAAACTGGGCTGTGCAGACCCAGCAGATATGGAGTAGAAGCGAGAAATTCCAAATCTTTCTTCTTCTTTATATGACAAATGGAAAGCAGAAAACAAGGCTGGATATATTTTTAAATTTAGAAAAACAAAATTATTTTTTTCCACAAAATTAATCACAAATGTGGGTTAAAGTTTTTGGGCCTTCTTTAATAAATTGACTGGACTTGATAGTATCAAGAAATGGATGCTAAATATGTGGCGGGTGTTACAAAATTTGTATTCTTGCCAACAAGAACTTTAGCTAACATTTTGTGAGAAGAGAGGAAACTACCTTTGACAAAAACTTTAGCAGAAAATCTTCTGAAGAAGAACAAGAGTTTTGAGAGAGAATTTTGAGGGAGCTTTGAGCCATCGCTATGAATGCCACCGTCTCATTTCATTGAGGGAGAGGGAAGGAGCAAATTAGTATCATAATTATTAAATCCAACTTGAAAAATTCATCTTGCCAATGAGTCAAGTTATATGTTGTCACTAGGTTGATTCAGATTAATCCAGAAAATAAAATAAAAATAACACACATACACACTACAAATTAATATAATGTCTAGGTCTGAAAAGGATAAATATTGCAAATTGTTTTCACCAATCGCTTTCCCAAAAAGTTTAACAAAATAAAAGATAAAAGAACATTCCAACCAAAAAAAAAAAATTAATTGACTAACACTTCAACACAATTTAACAAAGGCAACTAAGCAAACTACAAGTCCAAGAAACAAATAATTAACTAATTATAATTTTAAATCCTATTATTTTGATAAATATTTCATCATAAATAATATAATCATTACAAAAAGTTCAAGATTTCATAATATTATAGTTTAAGTTTGATGTAAAAAAACATTGAAAATCAATGTAACACATATAGAACACATATAGATGCATCCTTGTCAACAACTTCACCCTAGTACAATGAACATATTAAGCTTTTTCATATCCGAGCAAAATTTGAATAAAATATCGATGGGATGAGATGATTGCGTTGATGAAGTATCAGTATTTGAAGTACTACAAGAAGACATTTTACATTGCTGCAATAAGATCAATGAAAAGACATTAATATATACTATACTATACTAGACATGAAGTAAACGTAAAAATATATATACACCATTTTCTCTTTTTACAATCTCTACTGCGAGCAGGATAGACAGTATTCTATTGAAATAGATCGAAAGAATCCAGAGACCTTATCTTTGCTACAGAGACTGCACTGCATCTTCACCTACCATGTCTGTTGAAGATCAAGCCAGCCTGCCAATTTTTGAAATGAAACAGAAGGAATAGAAACTCTGGTGAGACAGATGATTGCAATGTGATAGTTAAAATCAGTAGCAAGGCACCTAAAGGGTTGAATGTCATAATTAAAATAAAGCATATGCATCTTTCGAATAATTTTTTTGTAAATAGCATATGCATAGAAAACCCAAAAAGCCTGTATGTGTGATTAAAAAATCCCTCAGCTTATGGAAATGATCCTTAACTGTAAATAGAATTGTAAAAAGAAACAAGTTTGGAACTATATGCAGTTATGAAGAACCAGAAACCAGCATGACACCATGCAATCAGCTAGTGGAATAGGAACAGATGACATTTAGAATGGGAAGAATATGCATATCCCGTCACATTATAAAGTTGTTAAAATAATCTAAAACAATTTTCTCCTTTAATCAATAAGCATGTTAAAGTGGTAGAAATTTAAGGAACACACCTCACTGAATCCAATTCCAGATTTCTCATCTAGTATTGATCACTTAAGCGCTGATTACAGAACATCTGGCATCTAAAGGGAAGTGAAACAGTTGAGCCAAGTTTCTCCAAGCATCTGAAAATCCTCCCTTCTGTATATCACGAAGACACACGCATAATACTTCTACTCTTCAGTGCTTAGATAAAATCTTAAAAACATGTAGCAAAGAAAATATACCTTTCTAAGATCAGAAGTGGTGGATTTGGAATCCATCGATTCCTTGGTCATCCATCGAGGAACGTTTAAGTAATGGTCAGTTTGCAGATTTTCATCCCTGCCAAAGAGAAGGAAAACAGTCGACACATCACTTCATCTTACCAGTTAAGCCATCTTGCAAAACAAAGATCCTAAAAGAGCCCAACTCCTAAGACGGCTCAACAATCCACTTCCCAATCCAAACTACATATTCAAGACAAGCTCACTGGATGTGGTTCATGAAGATCCAGATACTTGGAATTGACAAAGATTTATTAAACTGGGGTGTAAAATGAAGTTGGAAAGGATTTTAAGACATTGTCAATTTCTGGTTATATGCTTGCCTCAAACCAAAGACCGTCTGCCATCAGTTGCTCTACCTGCACCTTCTGTACTATTCTGTGGTTGAAAGGAATGACCGAGACTAATTTTAGCAATGAAATTCACAGAGAAGAATGATCCATATCTCCAAACCCATGACACCTGCCAAATACCTGAAGATGATTAAACCCTTATGGAATGTGGGGCTGAGATGTTTCCTTAAAGTTCCAAAGAGAAGCACAAGTTGAAGGAAGGTGTGCTGACAGTTTTCTTGATAGATTGACGATTGCTATTCCTTCCAGGACCTAGAATCAGGAGAAACATGGGCACCTCTGAGAAAAATTCTATTATGCTTTTGCGATTGCTACTGAAATGAACCATTCTTGTTTGGTTGACTGAACACGAAAGTATTTTTCTCTTGAAAATATAATTACATACAATATCATGGAGTGTGGATTTTCATAGAAATATGCAAAAAACCAAATGCTTATTCAGAGGCCTAATAGCATCCTGGTCAGTTGAGCAGAGAAGAGTCTTTGATTTGTAACTCACTTGAAACTGAGCTGGTCAAATGAAGCAATGCGCATCCGTGCATGAACCTCTATTCTTCTGCTTCTTATGCAAAAAAAAAACCAGCTTAGTGAGCAATCAAATCAGAAGTTGTTTCAAATAAGAGCAGCAAATCCTTCATCACACTGAATCTCTGAGTTGCTAGAGTTACTTGGCAGCATTGTTTCTTTGTCCACATAATCCCACAATAAGAACTGGTTCAGCAAAACTCAAAAGAATTGCACGTATCTCCTCCTGCAAAACCCCATGCTGGATTAATAAGCAGAGCTTGCGCTGATAAGCAGAAATATTAACTCATTGTTGAACGAGCTCAAGAAGAATTTGTCCCCTTAACCTTTTCCAACTCGCATTTCTGAAAACATAGGCCTGATTTTTGGGCTTCTTTGGCATCTAGTTCTGGTCTCCTTCTTTCAGCTACCCTAACAAAAAGCTGCTCTTGCTTTATCCAGTCCGAGTCCCCTACATCAGGCTCTTCCCCTTGTCCTTGCCAGCCTCGAAATGCTTTCGTCTGGTTGGGCTAGTAATCCATCTGAATAAGAAAAAACCTCTTGGATTCGGAATTGCAGCTAGAAAAATGAAGTAGAAGTCTAAAAGTGCAGGAAAGTAGGACATGTGAGAGGCTGATTCATTGTATAATCTGCATATGAGTTTATGCTTAGCAAAGCAAGCCTCACTAATGAATTGAATCAAAAGTTGAATAGAAGTTGTCAAAATACCGAAGACAATTAGTTCAAACCCAACATGTTTATAAATCACTAAAGTGTTCAAACCAAAAATTTCCCTAACTTTCCTCCAGTCTTGATAATCACTACCTTTTTGCCTAACAAAAAGAAACGTAAGTATACACTTCAAAACTGCTAATTGATTAATGTTCTGGTTACATGTTTACCTCATAAAGGATCACCATAAAAGACCATCTTCCACCATTTGGTCCACCAGAAGCTTCCAAACTATTCTGTGCAATCTTATTGGAAGAGAAGGATGATCACTAATATTAGCAATGCAATTAATGCAGCAAAGTTGAATAATTGGCAGCACTAATCCACATCTTCAAATGCTTGAGACTTACCAAAAAACCCCAGATGATTAAACCCTTATACAGGCTGAGACGTTTCCTTAAAATGTCAGAGGGATGCACAATTGAAGGTTTCTTGATCGGTTGCTCGTGAAATGAACCGCGCTTGTTTGGTTGACTGAACAAGAAACTGTGTTTCTCCTTAAAATATACTAGTAATCATTACGTACAATATCACCATAACTATAGAGAATGGATTTTAATGGAAAAATGCAAACAACCAAATACCTGTCAAAAATCAAAGCGAGGGGCTGGCTGCGCAGCACCGAGCCCTTGTTTCTTTTGCACTAGATCTTCATCTGCCGTTTCTGCCAAAGATTAAGCCAGCAAAAAATCCAGCTGAGTTGAAGCTTGAAATTATTCAATTAAATTATAAAGATGGGTATCAATTATCAGCTTTGCATAGAAAAAGGGAGCTTACACAAAAACGTACAAAATCAGATGAACAGAAAAAAAGAAACAAAAAGTTAGAAAAAAATTTGATTGGACAGTCCATATAAACCCAAGAAGTTTGGAGAGAAGAACCAACCTGAGGAAATTGGTAGTAAGATTGTGCTCCCTTGCTATTTATTTAATTGGGTGAGTTGCGCTTATTCCTAGAAAATTTGTTGTGCAAGCAATTAATCAATGCAGTGGAAAATAAAGAAATTAAACGAATTAAATTTAGTATAAATAAATATAATTAAAGACAGCCAGATTTATAGAAATTCAAACTTACCTCACTATGGTAAATCGATAGGTGGGCTATGAGAAATCTTGGGCCACTCAGACCCACTGCCCTCTGTGCAATTTCGCTTCAAAAGCGAACAGCTCCTAATTATCAGACGTGTTAGTTTGGAGAGGCGTTGCATGGCTGTTGAACTTGGCAGATACTTGGGATTCTGACATTCCCAAATTGTAAGCTCTTGAAGAGAAGAAAGGTTGGCCAACCAATCTGGCAATGCTTCCTCAAATCCCTCTCCGTTGAAACCATAGGTCTTTAATTTCGTAAGGGAGGTGAGGTGTTGAAGTTGATGTGGTAGACTCTTCAGTTTCTTCCACCCAATTATCTTAAGCTCTTCAAGGGAGCCACTTAGGTGTTGGATTGAATCCATTCCAGGAAATACCTCCAATTCCTGCGAGAAACCACCAATTTTCAATCCCTTCAATTGGTTGAGGCCGCGAAAGAAATCTTCCAGAATATGACTTAAATTTCGACACCAGCTGATATCTAATCGAACAAGAGAATGCAGTCTTCTTTTTAAACCATCAGGAACTGACTTGAATTGATCACAGCATCTAATGACTAGTCATTGAAAACGAGAAGGCCACACTTCTCCTCCACGTGAATCATCAAAGAAGATAATCTCCCCGCAGATCTCGATGTTCAATTCCTTCATATTTGCGTAGGATGGTGGCCAACTAATTCGAACACTTGCTTTTCCACACCAACCAATGAATACACTTGTAAGAGAACGCGATTCTAGAATAATAGGCGATACCAGATTGTAGCACGTAGAAATAGACAATGCCTCCAGAGCTATGCAGCTTTGAAGGCTTGGAATGGATGACAGATTGGAACAACGCCTTATGGTTAAATATTTAAGAGATGTCGCAGAGGCTTGGAAGTCGCCAGATATATGACTCAATGCATCACAGTCTCTGATTGTCAATCTCACAAGTTTTGATGAAAGATGGCTCACGGATGGAATGCTTTCTAACTTGGGACACCTATTAATGTTAAACTCTTCCAGGCAAGGAAATGCTACTTCCATTTCACCACTGCTATAAAACTCCTCACCTATTATCTCCACAACATCCATTCCTTCTATCTCAAGAATTTTAAGATGAGAAGGATGTCCTGCTGGAGGAAGTTTTTTGCAGCCTTTCAATTTCAGCACCACCAAATTATTGAGTATTGGCATCAAAAACCATGGTGGGAATTCATCACCCTGATAATTCTCAATCTCTATGCTACGTATGTCTGGGTGAGGCTGGAGGCCTTCCAACACATCCTTGTAATTGATGCTGGAGCTGCTGCTTTCTCTTTCTGAACTCCATACCAATACCAATGTGTTAATATTTTCTTTTCCAGACAGGTTTGCTCCCTTGGCTTCTTCTTTGTCTCTGACATGCTCCAGATTGACTATTCTCAACCTCCCTCTAAGTTCCTTCAAGCATCCCAGTTCTTCAATTTTGTGGCCCTTATCCTGACCCACTTCAAAGAATGGCAGTGATCGAAGACCAGTTAAGCATCCAACATCAGCTGGCATATGACTAAAATCCATATGTCTCAAGCTCACCAAATATTCCATTTTGTTGGGAAGCTTTATGAGTAACCCGCAGTCGCTGAATCTTAAGGTTTGCAAATGATAGAGCTTCGTGATGGATCTTGGAAGCGCTTTGATTTCTGTTCGTGAAATGTCGAGATACCTCAAATGTTTCAGCCTGCAAATTGAATCTGGCAATTCAGTCATACGAGCATCATTCAAGGTCAGACTTCGCAAACCTCTAAAATCCCAAGACTTGTTGAGGAATGTTGAGAATAATGTACGCAATTTTCTACCACCATACATTAGAAATGCTGGTTCATTTCTCTCATCAGAAGAAATGAGATTTAGATGTCTGAAAAATGTACCGTCTATAGCTGAGCCAGGCTTCTGAATCACTGTCTCCGATTTTGTCACCATCAAAGCTAGATCGTGCGCAAGATTGGGCATCTTGCAACAGATTACATTCCCAAGCTCATCCGTTTGGAAATCTTGGAAAAACGAACGTGCAAGCAGGACATTAAAGTTTCTATCTCCTTCATCTTCCATCTCCCAATGAACAGATGACCCAAGCAACCCTTCAGCCATCCAAAGCTGAATCAGTTTTTCCTTTTCAATCTCAAAATCTTTAGGAAAAATAGAACAATAAGAAAAACAGCGTTGCAGAGAAGCAGAAGGCAAATGATCGAAACTTAATTTCAATATTTGTAAAACTTTGATCATAGTTTCTTGACATCTCAACAGCATCACTGTCTCTTATTGAACTCCATTTATCCTTGTCCTTTTCACAAAACAACATACTACCTAAAACTCTAGCAACTACAGGCACCCCTCCACACTTTTTTGCAATATCTATTCCGATAGCCTCCAATTCTGAAGGAATAGACTCTCCATTTCTGGACACTATTTCACTAATAATTGACCAATATTCATTATTTGATAGTTGTTTCAGCTCATGACTACATGCAGTCGACTGACTCTCCATTATTGATGCTGTTAGTCTACTACGAGTAGTAACAACAACAACATTCCTATTATTTCCACTAATTTTTAATAGACAATCCCTTAAAATCTCCCACTTCCCATGTTCTTCGTTCCACACATCATCAAGTATAAGAAGAAATGTTTTAGTCTCTAACTCTTCTCGAAGATGTGTCATTATTGCATCCATTCCAGTTATTCTATGAGTGTTTTTATCAAGAGTTAGCAGCATTTCTCGTAAAATGCTTTCATCGTCAAAACTATCAGAAACACAAATCCAAAATGTTACATCAAAAAGTTTTCTGTCTTTAACTTCTCGGTGCACCATGCACCATTTTTGCTACAGTAGTCTTTCCGAGCCCGGCCATTCCCACTATATAGGACTGACAGAAAGAACTCGTTGGCTGCAAGAACGAATCGACAAGTTAATAATTTTAGAGACATCATCACCTCTTCCTTCGACAACTTCTGAGAGGACAAAGAAAAGAGTCTGTCATTGAGTGGCGTCTAGGTTGAGGAGTTGTATCTGCAGATAGAACTCTAAGCCCATACGAAGTTGCTGTTTCTTGAAGCACATCAAAGCACTCATCGATCTTTTGAAGTTCTTGGGTCAACCTCAGACCAAATGCTATTGGGTTGGAGAGAGAGAAGAAGCTACATGCCTTCCCTTTCATACTGTCTCGAGTCTCTAGCTGCCGTTGAATAATATCATAACCAAGCTCATCCGGCACAACTTCAGCTTGGTAAGCTGTGTCTCGAACCTTATCCTACCAAAACCTCCCCACATCATTCGTAATTTGTCTTTCTTCAGCAACTTGTAGCACTGCTTGAATCATGATCAATTTCGACATCAGCTTTTCCAGCTCTCCCTTAAATCCCCATGCAATACTGATCCCCTGAGCTGCACGAGCTGCAGCAAGTGAACCAACCCTCTTCAAAATCTCCTCAGCCGTATTTTCTCTTAGGTAACTATTAATGATAAGGAAGAAATGCTTTGAAAGTTTTGGAAACAATAGAGGTGAAATTACACGATACTGAAAGGCATCAACCTTTTAAAAGGCTAATTTCATCTGTCGGTGGAAAAAATAGCATGACTTGTGGCTCTGGTAATGATGAAATTTTTAATAGAATACACTAGTCATTACTAAGGAAGGAGCCACACCAGAATTTTCAAATCCGTTCCAGCAGTTGACGTGATTTAAGATCTATATTAATTTTAATTTTTTTAAATCAAAATAAAATTATTTTAATTAAAAAAATTAACATATTACAATGTTTTTTTTTTATCAGATCACCCTAAATTTTAACATTTTTTATTTTTTAAACTTGATTTACTTTCAGTTTCTGGTCAGCCATGTTCCAGGTCAACTCACCAGGACACATTTCAAAATTATAAACTAGATAATATTCTTGTTTTTTCTTTTAATGATATAATTATTTTATTATCCTTAAAAAATACAAAAATCATTTGGATTTAAAGACTTTTTAATCTTTATCCTGATTTTAAAATAAGTAAATTATTTAATTATTTTTAAAAAATAAAAATAATTGTTTTTTAACTTAACGGCTCTTGGAACATTTATATATGTTTATTTAGTAGTTATTGAATGTACTTGAAATATTAGGGTAATTTAATAAATAAGAAAATTTAAAAAAAAATTGGTGAACAATGTCGATTGTCTTTGAACAATGCATGTCATATCTTCTAGTGGCCAAAACCATAATTCCATAGTAGCTTTCGGAGCATCTTGACATCCTCTTTATAAATAAGCAACGCATGGAGCAATATGGTAACCGATATGACATGTGTGATCTTTTTTTTTCCTCTCTTTTTCCTTTCTTGATTTTCATGTTGAAATTAAAAAAAAAATTAGATTCTAAAATTTATTACAATAAAAATTTCATCCCTATTATCTTTATTATAATTTTTAAAATTTAGAATATTAAGGGATTTTTTTAATTTAATCATTATTCTCTTTATTGTAATTTTTTTATTTAGAATATTTTATTAAATTAAGAATTATTTTTGATTTCATCCCCAATCAATATTTTTATCTATCAATTTCTTAATCTTTTAATTATATATATTTTTAATTTATATGGTTTTTTCTATTATTTTTTATTTTTTTTGCAATTTCAACCTTCTTTAATTTTTTTTCCTGTCAAATCTATTTCTTTTTTTTATTGTATTTTTTTGACCTTGTAAGATTGTTTTAGATTGATTGTTTTTATTATTATTTTATTATTCAACATTTAAATAGTTGGGTATTTAACTTTTTAGCTAAGTTTAGATCTAAATTTATAATTTACAAGTTTAAAAGATTAACCATAATTTACAAAGTTGACATGAGTTTCTTTTTCTTTGTTTCCCATCCTCCAACATTTTGTTATTTTTTAATTTATTTTTTATAATATTTTTTAGTTGTTTTGAAAAGACACGAGTTGCTTTGGGTTTTGTTTATTTGTTTTTATCCTTTTTAAATTTAAATTTTTTTAAAGGAATTTTATTTTTAGATTTAATTTATTTTTTATAATATTTTTTAGTTGTTTTGAAAAGACACGAGTTGCCTTGGTTTTTTTTTATTTGTTTTTATCCTTGTTAAATTTAACTTTTCTAAAGGAATTTTATTTTTAGATTGAATTGATTGATTTTATTTTTCAATATTAGATTTTTTAGGTGTTGAGATTTTAAATTGAACTTGAGTCAAGAATTTAATAGATTGCAAATTTGAGAGTTTAATCCGGGTTACAAGATTCACTTGGGTTTACTTGATTTTTTTCTTTTTAAGTTGTGTTTCATATTTCATTCTCTAATAATTTTTTTTTTACTATATTTCTATAGGATTTATCTTTCTTTTGAAAATAACAAAGGCTGCCTTGTTTTTTTTTCTTTGTTAAATTCTTTAAAATAAATTTTATTTTTTAATTAAATTAAATTTATTAATTTTATCCTCTAACATTTAATTTGAGGCAATACTTGAAGAAATTTTATTTTTTAATTTTTTTAAATTTGAATTTTTTTTTATTTTTTTATCTTTTTTTCTATAGAATTATCCAAATATAACATTTTAAGTTATGGATTTAGCAGATTTATTAATTTTGACTCAAGTTTTTTAATTAGTTTTAGTCTTTTTTTGTCTCTCAAGTCATAAAACAAAATCTTCTAGTTTCGTTTTAAAAAAATTGTATTATTTTGATATCTTTCCTGCCATAAAAAAATAATAGGCCGAGAGGGGGAAATTGAAGGAGAAAAGAAAGTGAATTGCATTCGAGTGCAGTTTTATCTTTCATTATACGCACCGTTTTATCTAGTTTCGTTTCCACTTATTAGTTTTCCATGTGTGGCGTGATTGAGAGAGCTGGTTATGTATTTTATAACAGTTCCTTTATTCGAACATGGAACCGAATGAGAAGGATAATGAGAAGATGATTAGTGATTGATGATTTGATTGGATTCTAACACATTTTTGTATCTCAAACTGCTTTGTTCATTCCATTAATTCATGTAGACTGTTAGTATTGGCTCCATTGAGATCTCACTTGCTCCAAGGGGTGTCAGAGCCTCGAATCTTTGAACACTAAGCATGGCAAATTCACACAAGGTCTTGATATCTCAGAAGACTGAAGAATTCCCTTAACTCCATTAACAAATAGCAAACACAAAAATATGATCAAGTGATATAGTTACTGGAGGTATATAAGCAGAAACTAGGAAATGGTCAAGCTAACTATGAAGCCAGAGGAGGAGAATTGAAGGACCTTGTTAGTGGGCTCTCGTTTCATCAAGGTTTGATTTAGCAGAAGCTACCATTGTCTACTCCTCATGTTTGGCATTGTGTTTTAGAAATATTTTATTAAAAAAATATTTTTTTTTGTTTTAAATTAATATTTTTTATTTTTTTATATTATTTTAATATGCTAATATCTAAAATAATTTTTAAAAAATAAAAATATATATATATTATTTTAATGAAAAAATCCAGAAACCATATAACTTAATTTGTGCCATTGCCTTGAAAACTTACATTGGGCCATAGCCTTGCGTTAGAGCTACAAGCTTTATCACTTATTCTGCATACTTAGACCCTGTAGTATCATATGTGATGCACTTTTTATCTCATTTTAGAGTTGTGATTGTGTCATAAAAATGTGTTAAAAAATTAAAATTTTTTAAATTATTTTGATATATTAATATCAAAAATAATTTCTAATAAATTAAAAAACAATCACTACTCTATTCTTACATAAGTTCTCATTTGCCAAAACAATTGAGAGCAGCCTTGATTTTTTTAGAATATTTGTGAAATTGTTCAACTATTCTTCTTCACTGTTAACCTTATTAAATTTAAAAGATTGGAGCGAAAATGGGATTATGGAGGATGATTTGCTTCGTCCATCATTTCAAGGCCATGGCTGCTTCAGAAAAAAAACTCACCAACAGATTACCTCCTTTAAGTCCCACAACTCAGCCTCATAAAAAATTCGAGATATTCATGTATCTTCCCCTCCAAAATCCCCATGCCACATCAATGAGCAGAGCTTTTACTGATAATACTGAGACCTTATCTTTGTTACAGAGTCTGCACTGAATCTTCATCTACCATGTCTATTGAAGATCAAGCAAGCTCGCCAATTTTAGAAATGAAGCAGAAGGTAAGAAACTCTGGTGAGACAGATGATTGAAATATGTTGAAATCAGTAGCAGGCATCTAAGGGTTGAATGCCGTAGTTAGCGTATGCATCTTCCAAAGAGAAATTTTGGAACTCCTTATGCATAGAAAGCCAAAAAGCAAGCCTGTCTATCTGCTTAGAAAAACCCCTCAGCTTATGAAAATGATCCATAACCTTCAATTGAAACAATAAAAGCTTCGGAACTAGACGCAGTACTGAAGCACCGGCAACCAACATGACACCATGCATAGAAAAAGGGCTTATAGAAAAAGCAATGGAAAAGAAAGAAAGAAATTATTGAGGCAATTAAATTTAATATAAAAATAAATATAATTGAAAGCAGACAGATTTGAGAAATTCAACTTAATATATTGATATATGGGATGTGAGAATTCTTGTGCCACTCAGACCCACTGCCCTTGAAGCAATTTTGCTGAAGAAGCGGACACCTTTGAAGAGAAGAAAGGTTGGCCGACCAGTCTGGCAATGCTTCGTCAAATTCCTCTCCGTCAAAATAAAAGATCTTAATTTCACAAGGGAGGTGAGGTGTTGAAGTTGACGTGGTAGACTCTTTAGGTTCTTCCATCCAAATATCTTTAGTTTTTCAAGGGAACCACCCAAGTGGTGGATTGAATTCATTCCAGGAAATGCCTCCAGCTCCTCTGAGAAACTGCCAGTTTTCAATGCCTTCAGTTGGTTGAGAACGCAAAAGAAATCTTCCGGGATATGACTTAAATTCTGACAGAAGCTGATTTCTAACTGAATAAGAGAATGCAATCTTCTATTTAAACCATTAGGAACTGAGTTGAAGCAATTACAAAAGCTAATGACTAGTGACTGAAGACGATAAGGCCACAATTCTCCTCCATGTAAAGAGTCATCGTCATAAAAGAAGATAGGCTCCCTGCGGACCTCGACTTTCAAATCCTTCACATTTGCACGGGACAGAGGCCAGCTAACTCGAACAGTTGCTTTTCCACACCGATCAATGAATACACTTTTAAGAGAATGCAATTCTAGAGTAATAGACACCACGTTGTAGCACTTACAAATAGACAATACCTCCAGAGCTGTGCAGTTTTGAAGGCTTGGAATGGATGTCAGACAGGAACAACCCAATATGGTTAAATATTTAAGAGATGTCACAGAGGCATGGAATTCACCAGATATATGACTCAAAGCATCACAGCTTCTTAACTCCGGACACCAACTCATGTACAACTCTTCGAGACAAGGAAATGCTACCTGTACTCCACCAGCTACAGTCGCATGTATCATCCATTCCACTAGACTCCACATATTCACTAGAGACAATCCTTTTAATGCTGGAAATATTGGATCCGTACCGCTTCCACCTCTACTATAAAACTCCTTACCTATTTTCTCTACAACATCCATTCCTTCTATCTCAAGAATTTCAAGATGAGGAAGATTTCCTGCTTTGGGAAGTTTTTCAGAGCCTTTCAATTTCAGCACCACCAAATTATT
The DNA here is from genome assembly GCF_000495115.2 of Populus euphratica. Classification (NCBI taxonomy): domain Eukaryota; kingdom Viridiplantae; phylum Streptophyta; class Magnoliopsida; order Malpighiales; family Salicaceae; genus Populus; species Populus euphratica. The sequence goes on along the minus strand of NW_011499848.1, from coordinate 790,085 downwards.
GAGTATTGGCAGCCATCGTGGGAATTCATCACCCTGATAATTCACAATCTCTAAGCTTCGTATGTCTGGGTGAGGCTGGAGGCCTTCCAACACATCCTTGTAATTGATGCTGGAGCTGCTGCTTTTTCTTTCTGAACTCCATACCAATACCAATGTGTTAATCTTTGTTTTTCCAAACAGGCTTGCACCCTTAGCTTCTTCTTTGTCTCTGACATGCTCCAGATTGACTATTCTCAACTCCCCTCCTAGTTCCTTCAAGCATCCCAGCTCTTTAATATTGTGGCCCTTATCTTGACCCACTTCAAAGAATGGCAGTGTTCTAAGACCAGTTAAGCATCCAACAGCAGCTGGCGTATGACTAAAGTCAATATGTCTCAAGCTCACCAAATACTCCATTTTGTTGGGAAGCTTTTCGAGTAACCAACATCTACGGAATCTTAAGGTCTGCAAATGATAGAGCTTCGTGATGGATTTCGGGAATGCTTTGATATTTGTTTGTGAAACATCCAGATACCTCAAATGTTTCAGCCTGCAAATTGAATCTGGCAGCTCTGTCATATAAGCAACATTCAAGGTCAGACTTCGCAAACCTCTAAATTCCCAAGACTTGCTGAAGAATCTTAAGAATAGTGTACGCAATTTTCTAGCACCATCCTTTAGAAATGCTGGTTCATCTCTGTCATAAGAAAGGAGATTTAGATGTCGGGCACGAAATGTACCGTCTATAGATGAACCAGCCTCCCAAATCACTGTCTCTGATTTTGTCACCAACTAAGCAAGATCATGCACAAGTTCGTGCATCTTGCAATAGATTACGTTTCCAAGCTCATCCGTTTGGAAATCTTGGAAAAACGAGGGTGCAAGCAAGTCATTAAGATTTCTAGCACCTATATCTTCCATCTCTCCGTGAGATGGCCCAAGGAACCCTTCAGCCATCCAAAGCTGAATCAATTTCTCCTTTCCAATCTCAAAATCTTTCGGGAAAATAGAGCAATAAACAAAACATCGTTGCAAAGATTTAGAAGACAAGTGATCAAAACTTAATTTCAACATTGGTAGAAATTTTTTAGTAAGATTAAACTTCTCAACAGCTTCATTGTTTTTTATGGACAGCCATTTTTCCTTCTTCTCAGAAAGCAACATCCCCCCTATAATAACTTTTTTGCAATATCGATTCCGACAGCCTCCAATTCTGAAGGAATCGACTCTCCTCCATTTCTAGACACTATTTTCCTAATAATTGACCATCATTCATCATTTGACACAGTTGTTTCAGTTCATGCCTAAACACAGGAGGATTCTCCATTATGGATGCTACTAATGGAAGACGAGTCGTCACAACAACAGCATTACCATGATTAATCCCAACAACTTTTAACAGACGATCCCTTGAACGCTCCCACTTCCCATGTTCTTCATTCCACACATCATCAAGTACGAGAAGAAATTTTTTATCCTGCAACTGTCTTTCAAGATTTGTCATTATTGTATTTATATTACTTATCCCACCAGTGTTTTTATCAATAGTTTGCAACATTTCTCCTAAAATCCTTTCATCATCAAAACTATCAGAAACACAGATCCAAAATATCACATCAAAAAGTTTTCTATCTTTTACTTCTTTGAGCACCATTTTGGCTAGGGTGGTCTTTCAGAGCCCGGCCATTCCCACTATAGGAATGACAGAAAGAACTTCTTGCCTGCAAGAGCTAACCAACAAGTTCATAATTTTAGAGACATCATCACCCCTTCCTATGACAACTTCTGAGCTGCCATGGAAAGAGTCTGTCTTTGGGTGCAGGCTAGGTTGAGGGGTTGTATATAGAACTCCAAGCCATACCCAATTGCATCTTTTCTAAGCTCGTCTAAGGAAACCTTGATGTTTTGAACTTTTAAGGCCACACACAGATGAAATGCTATTGGGTTTTCGAGATACAAGAAGCTGCGTACCTTCCCTTTCAGACTGTTCTGAATCTCTACCTTCCGTCTAAGAATCTTATAATCAAGCTCATCAGCACATTTTATTACAGTAACTCAGTAGCTTAAATTATTAAGTAAAATATTAATATATAATTTATATAATTTTTTAAATTTAAAACTTATATAAATTCACTCTCTAATTATTGAGTTTAGGAGTCAACATGACCCAGCATAGATTTCGTGTTGGTCCAAGCCTTCGTAAGTTAAGTTCGGGCTGCGCTTCCAAGATCTCGTGATGCTAGGGTCATATAATTACTCATGCAAAGAACCATCTGGTCTTTAATTAATGAATTTCATGCATTTAGTGTGTAGGTAAATGTTTTTCATCAATTTAATCATCAAGAATTGACCCAAGGTGCGGTCTGGTGGCAAATGGGACATTTGGCCCACTTTTTGTGAAGAATTCAAACTTACCAAACTCTGTATGTGTGTTGTTTGGCAAGAGTTTTGATTAAATTTGATTACCGGACAAAATTAACTTCGAGTTCTATCAGCCAAATTTAACATTGATTAAGGAATATGCATGTAATAAAATGGGTTAAAAGGTTAGATTTCACCCCAAATTCAAAGATTCAATCTTCGTTCTTAAACTTTAGGATTCTATGGAACTTGAAATCCAAAACTTTTTTTTAGATTAATGTAGGTGTCCGGACCAGTTTACGCGCATCACGATTAATATCACGGACCCTGAAGTTAACGACCATGTAAATCTCCAGTGGTCATTATATGAATAACCAAGGACTTAAATCTAAGAACACAAAAAAACCAAACCCTTTAATCACAAGTTATTATCGCATCACTTGATACCTTAGGATGATGCTTTTGTTCTGCTGCTCAAATGACGTCGTAATTTAAGTATATGGAATCCAATTACGGGAAGCATGATAAAATGTCTTTGGCAAACCAGGATTTGACAAAATACAAAAGTGATCTTAGTTTTACACTAGTTAATCGACTGGTCTTATGTTTATTTTTGGTTAAAGTTTTTTAAAATGAAAAAAAAAAATCATGCATTTTTTAGTAGGAAAAAACTTTAATAATGTAGAGGTTAATCCAATTAGATTAATAGGTTAATAGATTCAAAAGCAATCTAGATAAATGATAAAAAAATAATTCCATTAAAAAAATTTAAAACTATAGTTTTTTTAAAAATATCAAGATGAAAATATATTTAACCAACTAAGATTACTCGAGTTAAACTGACAAATTTGTAGCTATAGTTATAAAATTATAATAACTTCATGGAAAAAATCAAAACTTATAAAGTATAATTCTCAATTAATCCAATGTTAAAAAATTAATTAGAAAAAAAATCTAAAAAAACTACTTAAGTTAATCTGTTAAACTCATGACTCGAGTCATGAAATCCGGATAACCCTATAAAAAGAAAATCAAAACAAATTATAAGATCTAATTCTTAATCAACCTTGTGTTAAAATGATGAAGTTGGAAAAAATTAATTAAAAAAGACGCAAAAAAACAACCTACATCAACCTGAATTAACATGTTAAATTTATAACATGAGTCATGAAACCATGATAACTTCATATAAAATAAACAAAAAAAAAACAACCTGAGTAACATGCCAAAACTGTAACGCGAGTTATGAAAGCAGGATAAACTCATAGAAAGTAAACTAAGAAAATTAGTTAACTCAGGTTAATAAACAAATCAATAATTTAGGTCATGAAGTTAAAATAATTCTACATAAAATAAATTATGAAGTACAACTTTCAATCAATTCAGTGTTAAAAAAATAAAATTAAAAACTAGAAAAATAACTTAGGTATATACTTGAGTTAACCCAATAAAATTATCACTTAAGTCATGAGATTAAAATAATTTCAAAAAAAATAAATCATAAAATGTAATTTTTAATTAATAAAATATTAAAAAACTAAATCAATAAAAAAAATAACAGGAATTAAAAGGATAAAGTTAATAAAAAAAATTTAAAATCATCAATCCAATTATTCATGGTGACATGTAAAAAATTAAACACTAAATAAAGCTACAATAAAACCACGACACCTTTTAGATTCTTTTAAAAATAACAACTATCATAACCTAGTTCGTCAAATACTTGGCTATATGTTTTGTACAGAAGCATAGCTGCTGAACCCACGAAATTAAGAGATGCTTTCTCTATCACTCTCCCTCAATTTTATTTATTTAATTCTACTTTATTATATTTCAATTAATCTGAGTCAATTTAATTTAATTTAATGATTTGTATATTAACTGGATAATCCAATAATCTAGGTTTAAATTCTCGAATTGGATAAAAACAACTATGTTTTCAACTAAAAAATTGTCTTATCTCCACTTTATCGTCAAGATCAAAGAAAAAAAAGAAAACAAAAATTTGTCGAATCTCCACTTTATTGTCGGAACCTTGCAAAAGCTCATACCAAGATTCTCTTCATGCATAGAAACAAAATTCTCTCAAGACTTAAACAAAAAAGAGAGAGATAAAAGCATATTTGATGTCGTGTCCTAATAATTCGTAAAAAAAGTCATGAATTGGTTGTGGAAACTTCCAGAATAACCCAGGGAAATCAATGTTTTTACAGCAAACAAATTCTGATAATTAATGAGAAATGTTCTTCATATACATTCTTCTAATTATTGGGAATTAAAAATATAAATTAACATGAAGCAGCTAGCATGGAATGGTGACCGGGGGAGGTTCAAGAAGTTTTGAGAAGAAAACAGAGACATCACAGAATATAACTGCCGCACAAGCCGGATCAACTTGTGAATTAACGAATCAATCTGGTTTTGTTTTTGAAATGATGTCCTTTTATTTTTTAAATGAAATAATATGAATTTAGACATTAATGTTGAGAAAATTAAATGATAAAATTTTAGATAAAATTAAAAAAAAAAACATTGAAGCATGATTAGTTCGCTTGGATTTTGATGGTCAACTAAATTTTTATTTAGACCAAACTTTCAGATAGAATTTAATATAATTTAGAACTTGAATCATTATGTTGTTAAGTTAATCTACTATAAATTATTGAGTGATTTGAACAACTTATTTTATCTTAAACAATGATATTTTAATTTTTTATATAAAAGAACTTATTAAAATTACTTAATTAGATTTTATATAAATTTATCTGTGTCATTTAAATCATTGATAAACATACTAAATAAATATTTGAAATAATTTGAAAATATAAATGGTAATCTTTATATTTTTTTATCCGGGTATCTCTATATCCTTTTAAAAGATAAAATTAATTTTGTTTGGGGTTTGTAATTATTCTTTCTAATAAGTATATTTTTTTAAAAATCAAACTTGTATTTTTATTTTTATAGGAATATAATATTATCTTAACTGCTAGATATATCTTTAATTAGTAAATCATAATCTTCTTCGATAACTATGATCCTTCCAAATACATATAAGTTCATTTAATAAAATTATATTCACTCCAATAACTATAATTTATTTTATTATTTTATAATAAATAAATAAAATTCTATACTTGAAGTGTAGTACAAAAGACAACGTAACTTTCATGTTCAAATTATGTTTTGTTTATAGTCTTGTTCCACTTTGCAGATTGCGTTTTTGCATGGAACCACTGCCCCTTTCCCTTTTACCTTTTACCTTACCTCACCCCCACCAGATTCTCCATCTCCCTCTCCCTCTCTGAAGTGTACTGTACAATCTCTCTCTCTCTGTCTGAAACAAAAATTCTTTATTATTTCTCACTGTATCTGTACAGCATTATTTAAAGAAGAAATGTTGATTCTGTTTCTCATCTGAGTCTGCTCTGAATTCCACGCTCTCCCTCTATCAATCATACTATGTTTTACTAGCGGTGGCTTCTTCTGATTGGATTACATTGCTTCATCTTTTTTCTCTGGTAACCCACTAACTACCTTAATTTCATTTCTTTCCTTTTTGGTTTGATTAACTTCTAATTGATTTGGCATGAATATTGAGTTTTGATTGATTGTTTGGTGTTTTTAATTGGTTAAGATTGATGGTTTTTTTTTTCTTTGTGGTCTTGTGAATTTTGCTTTAATTGGTTTGGCATGAAAGCATTGTGCTTTTTTAAAAAAAGAAGAAGAAGAAGAAGATTTCTAGTTCTGCTGAGTTTTGTTTGGCTGGAATTTGATATTTTTCGATGCATGATTGATTCAGTCTAATGGGTTTTCTTTCTTTGGAGAGGTGGTGGTTTCTTCCTCTCCATGTCTCTCCTGATGTTTTCCTTTTTGGTTAGTTGATAAATTAAGCAGAGATAGCGATTGTAAAGTACGCAAAAAGGTCCTTTTTTGGTTACAGCTGAGTTTTGATTACCTGTGTATTTGTAGTTTGATGTTTGTTGTGTTGATACAATAATTAGTGTTTTTGGCTTTAGAGCTGGGACACATGAATATTCATAGAGATTCCCACTCTTCTTTTGGGTTTTCTTCTTTTTAGGCATAAGTTTTGAATTTAACAGTTTTTGAGTTCTTAGTTTCTGTAGCTTTTTGTTTCAAATTAAAGTTTAAAGCTTTTTGGTACAAAAGTCCAGGATAATGGTTTTTCATATCAAGCATACTCTTGGATCCAAGGATTGAAGTCACTGTTCAAAGTCATGATTTTTATACTCGTACAATTTCTTATGCCTCCACATTTCAGGATCCTCATGCCTTTACAATGGCCGAATTGAGTGTTTAAATTAATTCAGTGTGTTTATTTGCAACCTGGGTTTGTTTTTTCTTACTTCATTAGCTCAGGGTTTGGAATGGCCTTGGACTTCTTGTTTGTAGTTGCTGGGGCAAAAATGCACAAATTTTCCACTTATCTCAGTAATTTGAGGTGGCACATTTTTTGTTTTTAAAAATCGTTGTGAATTGTGAAGTCTTTTTTATGAGAAATCTATGTATAGTTTCTTCTCTGCTAAATTGAAATCTGAATTATAGAAGTTTGCTCCTTTTCTAAGATTTGATTGCTTGAAATGTGCTGTATTTATTCTGTATAATATAGAGTTTCTCAGGTGTGTGCAAGTTACTGCTGCATTATCTTAGAAGTTTCTCTGATTTTGTTTCTAATCCATTGATTTTCAGGAAGAAGCCTATGCCTTGACAATTTGATAAAGCGGGGATTGAAACATTTGGATCTGGGAAATGGGTGCTTCAGGTTCTAAAATAGAAGAAGACAAGGCTTTGCAGCTTTGTCGTGAAAGAAGGAAATTTGTTAGGCAAGCCCTTGATGGCCGGTGCTCGCTTGCAGCAGCTCATGTTACGTATATTCAGTCACTGAGAAGTACAGGAACTGCTCTTAGGAAGTTTGTTGAACATGAAGTTCCTATTGAATCTTCGTTGTACATCTCCACCAATGCAACGCCAGAGCCACCTGCTTTGACTGACAAGTTGCTTTCCCATTTTTCAGTCTCCTCTCCATCATCTCACCCTGTTGATGCAGTTGAAAACCTTTCTCCATCACCATCTCCTCCCAGCTCAAGTCACGTTCAGGCACATCATATGAAATTTAGGGGCTTTTCTTCTAAAAAAGTTGAAGAGAAACCTCCTGTAGTTATTACAGGGACAGTAACATCATCCAGTACCCCACAAAATACCCCTCCTCGTTTGACTGAGAAACATGAAACATCACAATTTGATGATTCATCAGTACCACCAGGGACGACTCAATGGGATTACTTCGAACCTTGTCATCCAATTGACCATCAGTTTTCTTTTCAAGATGGAATGAAACTGAACCATAGGTTTGACAGTGCTGATGATTTAAGACAGCTCAGGGAAGAGGAAGGAATTCCTGATCTGGAAGACGAAGGAGAGAAAGCTTCGTTTCATGAAATTGCAGAATCTGAGGGTTCGGAAGATGAATTTGATGACCCTCCTGTGGATACTTTGGTGCGAAGTTTTGAAAATCTTAATAGGGTGCATGATCATGTTGCACCTAGTGCCTCACAAACAACGCCTTCCGCAAGTGGTGCAGCTTCAGATACTGAACTATTGAATGGGAAGAAAGGTAACTCTCCTGGTTTGTTGCCATTAAGAACACTATCAGCAGCAGTTTCTGTTTCAGATGACAGACAGAAAACACCGATTGAGGAAGATCAATCAAAAAATAAGGTTTCCCCTAAGGACTTCTTTTCAAGCATAAAAGATATAGAGCATCTCTTTATAAAAGCTTCTGAATCTGGGAAAGAGGTTCCGAGGATGCTTGAAGCAAATAAATTGCATTTCCGTCCGGTGGTACCTGGAAAAGAAAGTATGGCCTCTTTATCTCTCTTAACCTATGGTGTTAGGGAAATATTATTTTTCAATTTTGTTTTTTATTATCTTATCATTTTTTGGCATCCGTGACATAATTAGAAGATGTTTATTTCCATGAGGTCTTGGAAAATATACTCAAAACATTTTTTCTTTCTCTCACCTCTTAGTACTTGAAAGACAGTGATTGACCCAGGTTGGCTTTACTTGGATAGGGCTCATTGCTTTATAACTGGTTTGAAGCCTTCATTGTAGAAAGTTGATAGGGACTTTGGCTTTGTTGAAGACTGATAACTACATATCAATTTCAATTTAAAGACAATTTAATCACTTGGCATTCTTTTTCAGACCTGAACTGGTAAATTTCTACTCTTGCAGATGGATCAGTGGCATCTACATTCTTCAAGGCCTGTTTATCTTGCGGGGAAGACCCTAGCCAAGTGCAAGAAGGTAGCTCCCTTAACTCAATGCAAATTATTTTTTTTCCCTTCCATTTGGCAATAGTTTACTATTTTGGATGGATTAACATGGACATTGCTTCTGGAATGTCCATCATGAGCATACATATGGTTTAAAGTTCTGGTGATTGAAAGATTCATCATAATCTATGTTGAAGTTGTGATTTACTGAAGCAAATTCTACATAATATTACACGAGGTTCCTGAACGTTTTTGTTTAGATATATCAGATATGAATATATATATTATAAAAATTTTCCCAACATGTAGTATAGAGTTAATGAAAATGATGTCTTTAGATGAGTTGAGAGTCAAGACCATGTTAAGTCATCTTCCGTTTCAAAGTACAGGGCACAAGTCTTTTCATCCACTACCTTCACCTGTTGAAAAGGAAGAAAAAAAGCACATTGAAATCTATCAATATCTCTTTGGGGATTGTTTAATTGCTTTTACTGTTATATTTAGGATTGTGCTGTTAAGCTGTGATATAAAATGTATAATTGTAGTTAAAAAAAAAAATCTTATAGAGAACAATACCTCCAAGACCTTAAAAAACTTTTCCTTTATTATGTGCTAATTCTTTCTACTGTTTACTTAGAGCCTGCCCAAAACGATGTGAAGTACTTAACTTGGCATAGGACGACATCTTTGCAATCATCTTCATCCAGGACTCCTCTTGGATTAAACGCCATGGATGATTCAGATGATCCAGTTGGTAATCTTTTTGATAATTTTTGCATGATCTCTGGTAGTCATGCCTCAACTCTAGACAGATTATATGCATGGGAGAGGAAGCTGTATGAGGAAGTAAAGGTACAGTGTTGACCTTACTGCTGTTCACGTATTTTTCTTGATTTTCATATGATAATAAGTGCAGTCTACTTGTTTTGCTGTCACATGATGATGGAGAAGTGCACAAAGATCCATTGTAAATGATCACATTCCAGTGGTTTAACAGAAATGCTTAAGGGAATACAAAACAAACTGCGATCCCCTTCTCGCCAGTTATTTTCATTGGTCTACTTATCCTAAGCATGTAGGACTCTGCAATCTGGTTCTGCTCCTCTTGTTTGGCTAGTTTATCCCTTGTTAGGTTAGGCATCCTGTTGCTGAGAATCGTACCCTGTTACTTTTCAGTTGATCTCAGTTTGCTGTTCTTGAGATAAGTTTTCCCTTGGGACAACGGATATGCTGTTGCCTGAGTCATTTCTCTATTGCTTTTCAATTGTTTTCTAGGCATTCTAGACTTATTTCTTTTTGGATTGATTTATTCTTCCATATTATTAGTTAAGATAAAACTCTATGTGTCTCAGTCACTCACATGGTGTAGGAAATCAAAATAAATGTTTTGCTACACGGTGTGGGAATCAAAGTAAATATTTAACTAAGTAGTTTCTAACGGGGAAAATGCCTTCATTGGCGTTCATTCTTGCTATCCTTATCAGATTTTGCCACTTCCTCTCCCTTTTACTACGTCCCTGGATTGTCTTTCCAATATGATTTAATATTTTAATTAAATTATAATAATTGTTTAATGTTCCACAATATAGATACTGTGAATAAAAAAGAACAAATGTTGATTGACTTGAATTTTTATTCAAATAAGATAACTCGGGAAAATTAAAATTTTAGTGGTGATGTGTCACTGCTTTTTTTTATTTTCATACTTGTTCTCAATCAACCATTCACTCTTTACAAGATCTTTTTTTTTTTTGTATGAATGTTAGCTTAATTATCAATATTGATTTTCAATTTTATAGACATCTAAATTCGACATTGCACACAAAGAAAAAGGAGAAATTCGTTCACAAGTTATAGTATTTGCTCCAAATTTCAGGCTAGTGAGATGGTCAGAAGGGAGTATGATACGAACTGTAAAGTTTTAAGACAACTGGAATCAAATGGAAAAAGTCTCCACAATGTGAAAATTGATAAAACCCGTGCCATTGTTAAAGATCTACACTCGAGAATCAGAGTTGCACTTCACAGAATTGATTCCATATCAAAGAGGATTGAGGAATTAAGAGACAAAGAGCTCCAGCCACAACTTGAGGAATTAATAGATGGGTATGTACTCTTTTCTTTCCTTTACTTTAGATCAAGCGTTGAACTGGAAGTTGACTAAATTAATTGAACTGTAAGAGGTTCTACATGATGATGCATTGATAAACTCAGTCTCTCATCATGATTGCATTATAATTAAGCTTGACGCTGAAAGCCCTGCTCAAGTGGGACGAACCATGGGAGACTTTCTACTTGTGTATTGCCTTGAGTAAATATTTACTGAACATATATGAAACTTCATAATGGCTGCAATAGAATGGTAAAGCTGGATTCTTTGTTGGAGATTCACTAAAGCACTCTGATCCTTCCTAACAAAATTATATTCCACTCACTGATTATGGCAGATGACCAGTCCTTTCCTTGTAAATAATTCATGGAAAGATTTACATGGTAGAAGCTCGTTTCTGAGAGAATTGTGCATATAGTTTCAGTAGATATTCTACTTTGATATTCACACTCTCTGCCACTTGCAGGCTGAGTCGGATGTGGGAGGTGATGTTTGAATGCCACAAGCTTCAGTTTAACATCATTACAACAGCATACAACAATTGCAATGCCGAGTTATCTATACAGTCAGAGTCACATCGGCAGGTTACTGTTCATCTTGAAAAAGAACTGAGCTCTCTATCTTCAAGTTTTACTAAGTGGATTGGAGCTCAGATTTCCTACCTGCAGGCTATAAATAATTGGCTTTTTAAATGTGTCTTTTTTCCAAGCAAACCTGCCAAGAGAAAAAGGAGGCAACCGGAACCATCAAAGACTTTAAGATACTATGGCCCTCCTGTATATGTCACCTGTGGTGTCTGGTTGGACAAACTTCTGACCTTGCCTGCAAAGGAAGTCGCAGAATCTATAAAGGATTTAGCAGCTGAAACTGCTCGCTTTTTACCACGCCAAGAGAAGAACCAAGGGAAGAATGCGAACCTTTCATCATGGAAGGCTGATAATGGCAGTGATTCAGCAGTTAACATGTTGAGAGATGAAGCATTGGAGGATTGTATCCTCGGTTTCAAGCATTTTCGATCAAGCCTGGAGGGATTTCTGGGTCAGTTGCATAGGTTTGCTGAGGATTCTGTCAAGATGTATGCAGAACTTGAAAAGGAAATCCAGGATACCAAGAGTAATTATGAAAGAGTGAAGTCCCAACAGCAAGTTGCTTAATCAGGAAAAAAAAAAACAGCTTGGTTACAGAGAAGAGGGAACAATTCTGTTGCATTGTATCAACTTAACAGTAAGAAACCCTGACAGGATAAGGATTTCAGATAGAGATCAATTGGATGCTGCATTTGGTTAAATCAAAGCTGAAACAAAGAGGCGAATAAAAATTTATAGAGATATAAAAAGAAGTTATAAAGGGGGTGGTTTTGCACTTCAAAAGCCATGTTATGAGAGAGAGAGAGAGATTGTTCTTCATTGTTAACTCGATGAAAGATTTTATGATCACTAAACTGGCAGAACATGGTACTGAACTGGATTCTGAGTTTCTGACTTGGGCTCCATGCATTTGGTTGTACCCAGGAGATCTCAAGGTTTTCTTTGTGGTTTTGTGTTTTCTTGGTGTTACTTTGATACCTTAAAAACATCCATGTAAAATTTTGAATTTTTCCTACTTGTGGACCGTGCAGGCTTGCCCAAAAAAATACCAGCAGATGGCAACTTGATATCAAGTTTTCAACATTAGGGTTCATGAATGTAAAACAAAAAAAAAATGTGATTCATTAATGCCCAACAAGCAAACGGCCGCCGGCGGCGGCAGTGGTGGTGGAAAGAAAACTAGTGAAATAACAGAAAGTGATCATAAAAGAAATTTCAGCATGAGAACAAATAACAGTATCAAAGAAGCAAAAACACAAGAAAAAGGGACCCTTCCAGCCTAACATTAGCATGATTTCAAAACTCAATGCCAGCTGACATTGATAGGTGATTGATCACAGAAGGCTTGAAATTAAGGCGTAATTTCAGGTGTGCTTTCATTGACACTGTTGATATTTTTAATTATCTATTTCCTTTGATGAGAGAATCCCAGGATGTGACTAACCACCAGGAGCCAAATAACATGTGAGGAAAAGAAATACTGGTGTTTTTAATAATTTCAGGAAGACCTTGATTGGTGGCTGATTTAGCTGGGTAATTATAGCATAGATTCAGGTTCGAAATGAGAAAAATGTGAAGCAAAATTAAGATGTTTTTTTTAATTATCACAGTTACTTAAAAATATTGATGTAATAGAAAAATTAAAGAAATTAATGAAATAATATAGTTTGAACATGTTACTATTGAAAAAAAAAACTTTTATAACTTAATACTATTCATAATAACCCTTTCCTTTAAAAAGTATTATATGAACGGGAAAGAAAAAAAATTTATAAAGACATATTAGAACTCCAATGAAAATATTATTATCAAAAAGATTTTGATAAAATAAATTTAACAACAACAAAAAAAAAATTATCAACAATAATTTGAGTAACTTGCTATTACTATCTACCTTTTATTTTTAAGCAGCAAGTGTGATCTACTCCAGTCATCATCAATGAACTTTTTTAGTATCATTTGATTCGTTATATTAAAAAAAAATTATATTATTGGTGGTGTTATAATAGAAACTTTGATATATTTTCAAGATTTTCTTTTTTTTTTCTTTCTCTTTTTTACCTATTTAAAATCTTTTAAAAGATGTAATTATTTTAAATAATAATAAATTATAAAGTCGTGTTTTTTAATTGTAACAAGTATAAACTATGTTATTTCACTAATAAAATTTTAAAAATCTACTAAAAACTAGAAATAAACTAAAATTAAATAGACTTGATATAATTAAATCCAATGCAGTGATTCAATGATCTAGGATTTGTGCTAGAATAAGTTTCAAATTAAACCCGATCAATCTATTCAACCCAATAAATCAACTTTTAACTTTATCAAAACCCAAACAAAACCTATTTTAATTCTTAAGAATCTTTAAAATAATATTATTTAATTTTTTATTAAAATAATATCATTTTAAATTAACCTAAATATATATAGAACAACTCAGATCACACTAAGCCATTCTATACTATGGTGTAATTGTTTTGTGTCTCCATCATGCTTGTTTTCTTGATCCTTGTTCGCTGGCAAAACAACATTCATGTCACTACCAATTAAGAACATTATGTGTTGTGCTTCTCACTATGTAAATTTTTTCTTCTTCTCTCTACCAAGTTTTGAATCATTCCAGAACTGTTGCTGGCTTGCATTACCTAGATTTAAAGCCGGTTTAATAGTATAATTGTAATTATTTTTTAAAATATTTTTTATTTTAAAATAATATTTTTTATTTTAAAAAAATTATTTTTGATACCAATACATTAAAAAAAAATTACATTTAAGACATAAAAAATAAACAGAAGCTTAGATTATCTGGTAAAATTTTATAATAAATTTTTATCATTTTAAAATAAAAAATACAGATAAATATATTCTCATAATAACCAAACACTGCTATATATATATTAAACAATCATAAAAA